>NC_044985.1:84539192-84839192 GCF_008728515.1 Papio anubis
AAGGGAAGCCCTGAGATACTCCGGAGATAGGCCACAGGCACTTAGAGGCTTTTAGTGGCTCCTTAACAACCTGCACGCCCATGCCCAGTGACAAAACAAGGGCCAGATTCATGTGGTGCTTCTCAGAGAAGGAAGTAGATTAGCAAATCAAAGGTGGTCTTGACATTTGCTCTGAATACCTTCCAAGATCTTGCAAATCCACAAACTCATACATGCCAGTATGGCTCTAGGATTTTCACAGTAAAATGGCAATAGTACCACCTGCCACAGATAATCATGAGGACTACATGAGCTCATAAATTATATTCCAACAACAAATTCAGGTTGAGAATCAGATGAAAAACCAGGCACAACAATTATTTACCAAGTGACTCACTCAGACACACTAGCATGTCATGGACTTTGGAGTCACTTAAGAGGAGTCAAAACCATGAATGCACGAGATTTTCCAGGGTCATGGACAGCCCTGGCATTCAATTTGAAGACTTCAGCAGGCATCTTAACAGCTCTAATGTTGACAGGGTTCAATGCAGTGTTAATTAGCCAGCAGGAGTTCTGGAAAAACTAGAGACCATTTGAGAATACCTGAAAACGATACTTTTAATTCAAGATTTTTGGTGAGGTAATTTTTATTTTGGGCAGAAAATCAGAACGGACATCATCATGGATGCATGTTGCAGCCTAAATCCGGCCATTGATATTGGGCAGGTAGGTGCTGGCCCACCTGGGAGGATGCCCCTTCCTGGGAGTCATCTCAGGGTAGGTAAAGGCCTTCTAAAAATGACACAATGTCACAAAGCTTGAAATTGTCCCCCTCCAGATTGAAGGTTCGTTTATTCAGGGAATGGGGCTTTATACCACTGAAGAACTGAAATACTCCCCAGAAGGCGTCCTGTACTCTCGGAGTCCAGATGAGTACAAAATTCCAACCGTCACTGATGTCCCAGAGGAGTTCAATGTCTCCTTGCTGCCATCATCACAAACCCCACTAACCATCTATTCATCTAAGGTAAGCACCCAAACCTACCACTGCACAGTGTCATGGATCGGGTAGCACATAGCAAATGAAAGCAGGCAGACAAAATAGTAAGTCAATGTTAACTGTTATCAGGAACAAATCACTACAGACTGCTAGAATCTGGAGATGAATCACCCATGGCAATCATCGGCCAAGGATTTTAATAATTTCCTCTTTCACTGAAAACTCTAAAACTTGCCAAAAAGCTTTGACTTCTTAACAGAATAACACTTTTACTTAAGACCCTGAAGACGACAATATTAAACAGGATTGGAGGTGCAATGCGACTGAAATACTAGCAGTGGCAGCACGGACAGAACCCTGGACTAAGGTCGCAGAAGACCTGGGTTCCTGCCAAGCCCTATCTCCTCCCCGTGGTCTCAGACAAATCACTCACCTCAGAGGGGCTCAGGGTCCTTACCATACCCAGCAATGCATCTAGAACAGTGGGTCTCAATTTGGGGTAGGGGGAGTGGGGGAGGTGATTTTGTACAAGGCAGCCCCCGCCCCCACTACAAAGAATTATCTGGCACAAAATGTTAATAGCATCAGAAAGCAAAGACATCAACCCTTAGTAATTGCTAAAGTAATGAAACTGCAAATTAAAATAAACATCATTATTTGTTTGCCTTGCTCTATGCAGATGACGTGAAAACCACCCTCAGAGTAAAAACTTCATCTAGGTTTGAGATGTATTGTTAAAGTTTCTTGACTCCTCTTAAGACTTTAAAATCTTTCCCGGCCATGGTGGTGCACACCTGTAGCTTCAGCTACTCAGGAGGCTAAAGCAGGGGATTGCTTGAGCCCAGGAGTTCAAGACCAGTCTGAGTAATAAATAAATAAGATCTTTTGGGAGACTTCTTGCTAGTACCCATCCTCCACAAAAAAAAAAGTATCCAACTACATCTGTAGAAATTTCATCATGTCCAAACTGGATCCCACTGTCAGCCCAGGAACGCCAGGAACTTCCTCTAGACCTATAGTGATGAGGTCAGGGCAAACCTGAAAGGAAGGACAATCAATGGGGCCTTTGGATTCTCATTGGACTGGAAATCACTCTAAGGGGCAAAGGCAAAAGGGAGCTAAGAGCCCACAGAGAGCAGCTTTTAAGCCACCAAGAGTAACACAGGGCAGACAGGACCCTTGAGTCCTTGTAGTTGCAGATAGTCACTTACAAGCAGACAATCAGGAAAATCAGGGTTTTGCAGGTCCCACATGGAGGGTACTATGTAAACACAACAGAGAGCTACCAGGTACCAGGAGCTGTGCTAGGTGCTTTTGTGTTTCCTGATCCTTGCAACACCCTAGGCATCACTGCCCACACTTCACTGACAAAGGAACAGAGAAGATTATCTCACTTACCCAGAGAAACACGGGGAGTCAGGGTCAGGATTCAGATTCAGTCTCACTAACTCAAAGGTCGCAAATTGGTGGTCTACTGGCTAAATCTAGCCTGAAGATTTACTTTTCTTTGGCCTACACAGTATTTTTACAAGTTGGGGAATTTTACATTAAAATACAGATACCTAAATTCTCTTGAGAAGATGGATGATCTGGTAATTTTGGCTGCATCCTTGGAAAGGCAACGACTAGCTACAACCAAAGAACAGCTGCCCCTTGTAGACAGGACATGGGGGTGCTCTTCCTCACCTTACTTTCCACTGCTCCTTATTGTCCTTCACCTGCCTGCATCACTCATTGACCATACCTGCCTGCTCCTTGCAGATGATGGGTTTACAATCTTTCATCTGGTATCAAAGTCTGTACTCTTTCTTCTAGAGTACCATGCCTATCCTGACCCTGGAGTTTAAAAAGGCATTTTTCTCTCTGCTGATAAAGCTGGCTAGTTGAATCCATTGAATGTGTTTTATTAAGTAGGGTACTTTCCCATTATCACACAAAGACACTCATACACACACACACCTTACCTACGGAACAAAATTTAACCCAGACAGGATTCAAGATTTCAAGATCTGGGAAACTCAGATTACCCTGGGAATTTTTTTTTTTTTTGAGATGTAGTCTCACTCTGTCACCCAGCTAGAGTGCAATGGCGTGATCTCGACTCACTGCAACCTCCGACTACTGGATTCAAGCAATTCTTCTGCCTCAGCCTGCCAAATAGCTAGGACTACAGGCGCACGCCACCACGCCCAGCTAATTTTTGTATTTTTAGTAGAGACGGGGTTTCACCATGTTGGGCAGGATGGTCTTGATCTCTTGACCTCGTGATCCGCCCGCCTCGGCCTCCCAAAGTGCTAGGATTACAGGCGTGAGCCCCTGTGCCCGGCCTATGCTGAGATTTTTAAGAATACTCAAGCTTCTGATTCAGTCAGTAAGTCAGCCAACAAACATTTATTGAGAAGATTTTGTGTACAAAACACTGTGCAGGGGTTGGGGATACAATGGTGAACAAGGCCTGGTCCCTACCCTCTAGAAACTTGTAGTGTAGTATAGAAGTTTCTTAAACCAATGTGCCTTCTTACAGGGCCTCGGGGAGTCTGGGATGTTCCTGGGGTCATCTGTGTTCTTTGCCATTGCTGACGCTGTGGCCACAGTGCGAAGAGAAAGAGACATAGCTGAGGACTTCACGGTGCAGAGCCCAGCAACGCCAGAACGGGTTCGAATGGCCTGTGCAGATCGATTCACCAAAATGGTAGGGAATTGTTTATTTTCCTAAAAGATGATTTGTCTATTTCCTGCTTCTTAGACCTCTTGGGTAAATGTATAACCTAATCTGTGTCTAGCTAATCAAATTATGAAATGAAAAAAGCAAGTCACACAAATATACCTTGTATACATGTAGTAATTTTTGACTTTTAAAAAAGTGTTTCCCAAGTGTTGATTTGATCATCTCAGCAACCTGAAGTAGGGTAATTTATTAATATCATGCTGCAGCTGGGAACCGTGTCTCACACAAGTAATCCCAGCACTTTGGGAGGCCGAGGCAGGCAGATCATGAGGTTAGGAGATCGAGACCATCTGGCTCACTTGATGAAACCCCATCTCTACTAAAAATACAAAAAAATTAGCCAAGCGTGATGGCACGCACCTGTAGTCCCAGCTACTCAGGAGGCTGAGGCAGGAGAATCGCTTGAACCCAGGAGGCAGAGGTTGCAGTGAGCCAAGATCGCGCAACTGCACTCCAGCCTGGCGACAGAGTGAGACTCCGTCTCAAAAAAATAAAAAATAAAAATAAAAAGTATATATATATACACACATACATACATACACACACACACACATATACACCTTGTATACATGTAGTAATTTTTTATGTATTTTATATATATATATTTAAAAAATGCTGCAAAAACTAATAGCTAAATGGAAAGCAACTGATTGATTTCTCCAAACAGTGGTTAAGTATTCCCTCCCTCTATCCTACCAACTCCATCCAGCTCTTCAACAAAAACAAACACACACACACACACACACACACAGAAATCCACGTGTCATATAGCCATATTTGATAATGTCACTTTCTGTGTTCCCTATACAGAGAGTATACACAGACTGCCTGTCATTTAGAAGTAGGGTGATCCCATTGTGAGCTACTGCCTTTCTCCTTCATTCTTTTTTTTTCTTTTTGGAGACAGAGTCCCGCTCTGTCACCCAGGCTGGAGTGCAGTGGCACAATCTTGGCTCACTGCAACCTCTGCCTCCCGGGTTCACACCATTCTCCTGCCCGACTACAGGCATCTGCCACCACACCCAGCTAATTTTTTGTATTTTTTTTAGTAGAGACGGGGTTTCACCGTGTTAGCCAGGATGGTCTCGATCTCCTGATCTCGTGATCCGCCCACCTCGGCCTCCCAAAGTGCTGGGATTATAGGCGTGAGCCACTGCGCCCGGCCCTTTCTCCTTCATTCTGTTTCATACCAATGCCTCCCAGCCCAGGAGGGAGAGGCCTAGGGAGTTATCCATGTGGATACACACATGGCAAATCCCACCTGCTGAAGGTTACAGCATGTAACTTTCCAGAGGTCATTGAGCCTAGCCTTTGCCAATTTCCTAAGCATCCTAATTTAAGTAATACCAGGTAGTATTGACTGAGCACCACACTAAACATTTTACGCATATTAGTCATTACGGCAACTCTATCAGGTAACTACTGGTATTTTCTTCATTTTACTATTGAGGAAACAGGTGCAATAACTTTCCCAAGATCACACACCTAGCATTTGGGGGCTAAGATTCAAACCCAGGCTGCCTGGCTTCACTGTAATAGATGGCCTCTCAGAGAGAAAAGAGTTGATTCTCTGCTTCTTAAAAGGAAATTTCTAATTTTCAAATCTATATTAAAAGAAGCCCAAATACTTAACTGACCTCTTCAAAATAGCCAACCATAGAGTGAAAAGATCTTATAAAAATATTGCTTAAAAGGAAGTCTCATAATTATTAATTTCCTTCCCCTACATAACCTATTCCTATTTCCATCTTCAAATCTAATTCAACAATATTTCTTATACTCCAATAATACCAGTCACCCTATAATTTCCCTCCAAGTCTTCTCCCAGTCTATGGATCTGATCCTTACCTGATTCCATTGTCTACAGCAATGATTACAATCACCTGCCTCTGGCCCGGCCCTCCTCAGATGGGCAGGGCCAGGAAACCAGCACCCTCCACCCACTCCAGGAACTCCTCCGTGCGGATCTTGGCCTAGAGGTCAGTCATCTGCCGGTTCCTGACTCAGATGGTGACATGGTCACTGTGGAATGGTGTCATCTCATACCCCAAAAGCATAAGCACTTCTGACTTTTAAAAATGTTCTTATTCACATTTTGCAATAATAAATACCCTTTTCTGGAATGGGGCAGATTAAGAAAACTAAAAAACACAACAAACAAAAAGATATTTCTAATCTTCCTTTCTTGCCTGAGGTTAATGTTTTCAGTCTTCCAATGGTCTGGCTTCTAAAAAATGAATTCCTTCACATCTAAGATTTCAGGCTATTTTGAATAATCTGGTTGTCTGACAAAGTAGCTCTGTCACATACGATGGTAAGAAGTGAAACACTTTGATTTCATTTACCATTTGGGACTTAGCTTCTTAGCTACCTGGTCCATATGATGAAACCGTATTTCCTCTCAAGTCTGATGGTTTCTTGATAAGACTAACATATCTTTGCAGATATAAATCATCTACTAATTTGTGCCCATCAATCAAATGCTCAATGTTAGAATAACCTAGCATTTTCTAAAATACTTGCAGATACATGGTTTATAAATATCACTTCATGTTATAACTTATGTTTGCTATTTTAGACCTCCTTTTAATAACATACATTGCATTTTGTCTTTGTAAAAGTAACACATGTCCATTATGGAAAAATTAGAAAATGCTGAAAAGAATAAGGTGAAGTTAAAATCAGCCATAATCCCACCAACCAGAACTAACTATAACCATGTTTTGGAGTGTGAGTGTGCATATGTGTGTGTGTGTGTGTGTGTACACTTTTAACCATCCTTTAATTTATATATGTTTATATGTACAATATATCTTATTTGTAAACTCATTTAATAAAATCCGGATATCCCTGACATAAGTCTTTGAAAAGATCTGTACAGTATAATTGGGAATGACGGCCGGGCACGGTGGCTCATGCCTGTAGTCCCAGCACTTTGGGAGGCTGAGGCAGGCGGATCACGAGGTCATGAGATCGAGATCAGCCTGGCTAACACAGTGAAATCCCATCTCTACTAAAAATACAAAAAATTAGCCGAGCACAGTGGCGGGTGCCTGTAGTCCCAGCTACTCGGGAGGCTGAGGCAGGAGAATGGCATGAACCCGGGAGGCGGAGTTTGCAGTGAGCCAAGATCACACCACTGCACTCCAGACTGGGTGATAGAGCAAGACTCTGTCTCAGAAAATAAATAAATGAATTGGGAATGACTCTACTGAGCCTCAGTCGCGGAAAAATCTGGATTGGGAATTTCACGGGAAAAGTATCCCATGAAACATCACTCAAAAAACAGTTGCTTAAACACAAAAAGAAAATACCTGGCCAAACTCGTTTATCCTACAAACTCTTAATCTTTATCTATAGCTACTGGAATAAATTTGAGGGGCGAGGGCAGGACAGAATGTTTAACTTTTCAATAATAAGCCCCTTGTTATTAAGGCTACTTAGGCCATATGGAGAATGATCATTTATCCTTTTTTTTTTTCTTTTGAAGACAGAGTCTTGCTGTGTTGCCCAGGCTGGAGTGCAGTGTTGCAATCTTAGCTCACTGCACCCTCTACCTCCCAGGTTCAAGAGTCTCCTGCCTCAGCCTCCCGAGTAGCTAGGATTACAGGTGTGTACCACCATGCCCAGCTAATTTTGGTATTTTTAGTAGAGATGGGGTTTCACCATGTTGGCCAGACTGGTCTCGAACTCCTGGCCTCAGATGATCCTCCCACCTCAGCCTTCCACAGTGCTGGGATTACAGGCGTGAGCCACCGTGCCTGGCCATAATCATTTATCCTTCATACTTATCGCGACCTACAATATTCCTAGCCATTGCACTGAACGCACATATATTTGAAACAATGAGAAGAAAGCCCCCTCCAAATACTTGAGAAGGCTTTGGTTAGTTTGTTCGAACCTCCAGACCCCGTCTCCTCAACTGTTCACCAACATAGAGAGAAGGCTGGTTAGAGGCCAGCCTTGATTGGGACCTCCCAAGGAGTGCAGAGAGGAGGTAGAACTGAGTCTTAGTTTAACAGAGGCCAAGAAGCACACAAAATTTAGATTATTCTACTATTACCTGTTGCAGAAAACGGCAATACTTCTCTATCCATATAGAAACATAAGCAAGAATCAGAGGAGCAATCGTGGCATTTATCTCCCTCATACTCAGTAGTTAGTCCTTCATCATATCCTGTTCATTTTTACCCCCAACAATTTCTTGACCCAGTCCATTTTCTCCATCCTTAACCACTATATTATTCATTCATCCCACAAACAGGTGTTGAGCATCTAATGTGTGCCAGCCATTGTTCTACAGAACAATTCTGGGTCTACAGTAGGGAATGAAACAGAGACCCCTGCCTTGGTGGCGTTTAGTTTCTGGTGACCCTGAAGCTACCTACCATCTCTCCATCCTGGATCAAAGTTGCCTGCTGGCTGGTCTCCCTACACCCCCTGCAGCCAGAGGCTTGTGGTGTGGCAAAGCAGACCATGCCACACCAGCACACACATTGGCAAAAAGCTTCCCTTTGCTCACAGGAGACAGAAAACTTCTTAACTTGCCTTCCTGAGCCTACACACCTTCAGAGTCCAGCATGGCCAACCCCACCACCTCTCCAGCCACACACGACCCCACCCAGCCACACTTGCCTTCTTCTATCATTCCTCATGTCAAGGACAGAGACGCTCACTCCTGCTTCAGGGCTTCTGCCGTGCTCTTCCTTCTCCTTGGAACCATCTTCTTCTGTTCAGCTTGTTAACTCCTACTCGGGTATTCAACAAATTCATTTGATCCCTTCCTTTCTGCATAGTTGGAGGTCCCAAGAATATAGTGGTGAACCAGACTCACAGGTCCCTGCTCTCAAGGCATTTGTAGTCTAGCAGGGAAGGAAGACAGTGACTGTGAATTATAAGTGCTTGGCTGACCCTGGGTTATACTAACACAGCCCATAGAACAAAGCCTTTCTGACTTAGCCTTGCTCTTTTCTTGAAGTCAGAGGGGTCATAGATGGGATCCCACTTTGGTTACTCTTCATGCAATTGTTCATTCATCTAACATATTTATTGAGCACCTTCCATGTGCCAGGCACTGCTGGGGAACTAAAAAAATAGTGGTGAGCAAGGCAATCTCTGCCGGCATAGAGCTTACATTCTGTGCGGGAAGCCAGACAGTAAACAAGTAAACAAACACACAATATGATTGCAAGCGGTGTTGAATACTGTGAAGGAAAATTGAAGAGAAAGGAGGTAGAATGTGATGGTGAGACTATTTGATTACAGTTTCTTGGGGAAGTTCCCTCTGAGAGTGTTCACAATTGAGCCAAAGTCTGAATGAAGCAGGGGACCAAGTATAAAGCTGGCAATGATACAATCCAGGCCGAGAACAGCTCATGCAAAGGCCCTGTGGCAGCTTCAGAAGAATCAAAGTCTCTTGGGACTAAGCAGCCCTCAGAAGTGGCCCTTTTGTGTCTGATTTGCCTCTCTGGTAGAAAAATCTTACAATTGTTGTTCTCCAGGCTGAGAGATAAAATAGAATTTGTGGTCACATCATTTATTTTCACATCAGTGAGAGAAACCTGGATAGTCCTTCCAATCAGCAATTTTCCTAGTCTTTATCATACACTTTATCACACTTCAGATCTACTTCTTTAGACCTTTAGTGAATATAATTCATTCATCCCCTTAGAAGCCATAGCAGGCCTACCGAAGTTCTTATAGCCTGGCTGCTCACACAGACCAATTTCTAAAGCATCTTGGAACAAATCTGACTCCATATCAGAATTTACTTTTTTTTTTTTTTGAGATGGAGTCTCTCTCTGTCGCCCAAGCTGGAGTGCAGTGGTGCAATCTCGGCTCACTGCAACCTCCACCTCCAGGGTTCAAGCGATTCTCCTGAGTCAGCCTCCTGAGTAGCTGGGATTAAGGCACCTGCCGCCATGCCCGGATAATCTTTGTATTTTCAGTAGAGACAGAGTTTCATCATGTTGGTCAGATCTCAAACTCCCGACCTCGTGATCCACCCACCTCAGCCTCCCAAAGTGCTGGGATTATAGGCATGAACCACCACGCTGACCAGAATTTACATTTTTAATACATTTGATCAAACTACAACATGGTTTCTAATTGAAATATGTAATGATTCACACTGGTACACAATGCTGTACTATGCAAATGTATATATAGAAAGAGAGAAATAACAAGAAACATAGATATTAACAATCTTTGTATTGGACCTTTGAATACTCTTGTCAAAACACAATTTGTTCTGATGAATAAGATGGTCAGGGAGTCAGAATGTCTGTGTACTAGAGCATGAGTATTGAAAAGTTCAAGATCTCCTCTTTTAATAACCTCCTTATAGCCATAAGGTAAATAACAGCCTGACTAGATCTATTTCTTAAACAGAAATGATGATAAAACGCTCAGTACTTTTCCCTTGGAATTAAATAAAATAATGCACATAAAAATACTGTGTAAATATGAGTCACTCTGTAAATATTAGCGTTAAAGTCATCACCAAAAACCCATAAACTGTTAATGAACTTCTTCAAAATATGCCTCTCCCAAAAGGCTTGAAAAGTGTTTCCACATTAAATCAAGTTGACCTGTGAGGCCAGAATAAACAACAACTCTTCTAACTCATTTCCATGGGTAGCAGCCTCATTTCCATGGGTAAATTAGCTTCAAAAAAGGCAGGCATTGGCAAGAAGCCTAAGGCATGTTTGTTACCAAAAATAATCATACTGTATGAATGAGCATTTACTATGTCAAAAGGTTTTTTTTTTTAAAACATGTTTGGGTTTGTTTAACCTTAATCACAGCATTGCTGGCTGCCATTTTTGCATGGGCTCTTTCTCAGGTGGTTAATTTCTGGTGAGGACAGTGTTGCTGGTGGTGGTTTCTCCTCTGAGCCCAGCAGGGCGGCCTGGCTCAACTATGCGTGGCCAGAAACATCATCTCTATGTAATTTCCTTTTCGGTGACGGGACAAAGAAAAATATATATTTCTTGGAAAATGTGTTTTGTACAGTCATCTTAAATTCCACAAGGGGGAAAAAAGTAAACTTCCCTTAAAGATATACATATTTAACACTTTCAGATTAAGACTTCTCCTTAGAAACAGTGATTTCATTTAAAAAAAAAAAAAAAAAAAAAAAAAAAAAAACTTTAGGATTCAGAGACATGAAGGGTTCCACACCCTCAAAAATTAGAAAAATACTGACTTGGAGAATGTGGAATAGGTCAGACTTTTTTAAAAATCATGTTATCTTAATATCACCAGCAGCAAAACGTATTTGTTGAGTAATCACTAAACGTGGTCTATGTGGGCTGCCATAGTGGGAGGCCATATACAGCCAATTAACAGCTTCAGTTTCCATCTCCTGGAAGTTAAAAATCAGACACCTCAGCTTGGAAACAGGTTTATAAGCAGGTTTCAGCTTACCCCACTTATGAAGGGGCAGCCTGGAACACGCTGACTCACAAGAAATCCTTGCAATCATAACAAATGGCTCATGTCCTACGTTAGGCTGACGCATGATCTTATCGTACCCTAGTGGGGAAAAGTCCTTCATTCTTAGATCTGTCCTCAATTCCAAATGGCCATGCCTGTCCTTCACAGAATCTGCATTTCTATGAGATTGACCAATGGCTAGTTTCTAACGTCCTTCACCTTCTTCCTACGCTGCAAACCCTAATGTAGTCGCCCTCCACAGACTCCCCTCCCTTTACAGCACCACGTCTCTCACATCCCCACGTCCCATTTTCCCTCCCTGCTTCTTTTGCATTTCTAGATGCCCAGATTCAGTGAGAATTGGCAGCATTAAAAGCGCCACCTGTTTAGTTCAGTATCTGGAGCCCTTCCTCCCTGATGAAGGAAGAGAGGCACATGAACATTTTGCATGCTGCCGACAGCCTGGTTTACCCGCTCCTCTCAGGCAGTTCACTCCCAAACGCTAGCCATTCAAGATGTAGCCTGCTCAGCCCCATACTCTATACACAGCCCTGGATTTCTCTGAGCTGGGGAGACGTCTACCAGCCCTACAAGACTGCATTCTATTTCTTGGGGCTTATATACCACAACATGCGAAAACATGAAATCTCCAGCCTGTTCAGCTAAAATCTCAGCTACAGATAGTTGGCAGGGCCTTAGACCAGCACAGACATGCTTCGGTCACCTGGATTCCTTGAGATGAACACAGAGCAGACTGCACGGCTCAGGACAGACTGAGAGTAGAGTCTCCCGTGGTGTCTTCCTCAGAATGCTCAACCTATTGTCCTGTTCCCATGAGACACACACACATACAAGCATGCATGGACGCACACAGACTCACATGCACGCACACACTCAGGCATGTACTCATTCTTAACCACATTCTTCTAACCTCTCATGCTGTCTTGGAAGAGGTTTTATTGGCTTTGAAACTGGTTCCACATTGAATACGTTTGTCCCAGGATGCAGGAACTGAATCATTTCCCTGCAACGCTTGGTGACATTTCACAGAGTAGCCATTCTTACTCCTGAAGGGAGATTCTCTGATACTGTTATTGAATGTATATTTGTGTCTCTACTAAAAACCAAAAACAATTAGCCAGGCATGGTGGCACGTGCCTATAGTCCCAGCTACTCAGGAGGCTAGGGTGGGAGGATCGCCTGAGCCCAGGAGTTTGAGGCTGCAGTGAGCTTGATTGCGCCACTGTACTCTAGCTGGGTGATAGAGCAGGACCCTGTCTTAAAAAAAAAAAAAAAAAAAAAAAGAGAGAGAGACTAAAAATTCCATAACTTAAGCAGAAGAGTAGACCCAAATCTGCCACAGCTAAACTGAGGAGTTTTGCCCTGTGTCCAGCCCAGACCTTGCAGAACAGGCTCATTCTCAAGAAGAGAGCCAAGCAGCTCCCACAGGAGCAGCTAAGAAGAAGAAGAAAAAACAAAAAAAAAAAAAAACAGGGAAGAGAATAGGGAAGGCCCTTTGGGAAGGCAAACCTAGCCCTTCATTTACATTTCAATACAGAGGGCAAAAACTAAGAACAGAATTTAGGAAAATGTCCTAAATGATAGAAGTTGGGTGAATTATTTGGCTTCTTTTTGTATATTTGTGAAATAAATACATATTAGGAGCAGGGGGAAAGCTTTCTGGAACCTTCATAGCTTTCCATCATCACGGAAAAGTTTGCTTTGCTTTTTAACACATTTGTAACTAAAAGTCAAGCCTTTAAACAAAAACGTTAACGGGGAGAGGAGGGATGTGTGTTCTGCTTTGGGCTTGAACCTAAGGGGGAGAATTCCCCAAAGAGGAGACAGGCATTAAGAACCACGAGAAAGGATGAACAATTCTTTGAGTTTGTAGCCCAAGAGAGTGAAATGAGGCTGGGGTTTGACCACCAAGAACACAATATCACACAAACCATTTGACCAAAGGTGCACACAGGGCTATTATCATATCACTGTAAAGACGTCCAGGTGTGTGGGCTCCAGTGTACACACCTCCCAGACTAGCCACATCCCTACTCCCAAATGAATTCACGGGATGTGTAATTCTCTTTGGGATTCATACCTGGGAAGCAAAGAAGATAGGTAACTCACTGAAGTGCCCTCTTTCTAAGCCAGGCGCAGTGGCTCATGCCTGTAATCCCAGCACTTTGGGAGGCCAAGGCAGGTGGATCACCTGAGGCCAGGAGTTCCAGGCCAACCTGGCCAACATGGTGAAACTCTGTATCTACTAAATACAAAAATGAGCCAGGTATGGTGGCACACACCTGTAATCCCAGCTACTCAGGAGACTGAGGCACGAGAATCACTTGAACCTGGGAACAGGAGGTTGCAGTGAGCTGAGATCGCACCACTGCGCTCCAGCCTGGGTGACAGAGCAAGACTCTGTCTCCAAAAAAAAAATTCTGAAGTGTCCTCTTGTTTAGCAACATTAGGTATAGCAGAAAGGACAACACTAACACACCTTCTTTTCACAGTTGTCAGCTGAAGGGAATGACACAGTCCCATGCCCCAGGAGCCAGGAACATTCAGCCTCTTCTCATCCCAAAATTTTTTAAACCCAAATATTTGATGTAATGCTCCTGTTGAAATAAATGGTGTTATGGTATAGTAAGTGTTTAATTTGCTTTCTTTCTTAGATCCCAAGAGATGACCCTGAGACATTTAAACCTTGGTCTATCCCTATAGCATAACACTGCTATCATTCCCTAAAAGGTAAGATCGATAAGCTAAAAGATAATTATTCAAAGTGGGAAAAAAATCAGCCAATCCAGGCTTTCAAACTTTGTTCTATAGAAATCAAGAATTGCACAAGTGCTTAAACCATGCTTCATTTTAAAGTCAGCATATCTTATCCGATATTTAAGTCCTTTAACACTAAATACGCATGGTTCTGGGAACTGACAAAGGAAGGCCAGGGTGTTTCAACCAACATGGTAGTTTTTTTAATTTTAAAATAAAATATGAAAATACACTGGATTAAAATATCTAAAGAGCCTACTCCCTGATTCTTTTAAGAATCACAACTGGAATGCAAAAAAGCAAATTGAAATCTACTGATTACTCCATTTATAGTTAACTAGCACTATCTGGAAGAGTTACCTCTTTGTATTCACTGAGTTCAACTGCTACAATTTTGTGCTGCTGCTTAACACTACACACAGAGCACAGAAGGCTTTGGAGAGTGGCCACAAAAACTCCTTAGGAAATATATGCTGATAAGAAGAAACATGTTTTTTTGTTACAAAATTAAACTTCTACTTTCTGCACACTTACTGGGCAATAACTGAAAACATTGTGGAAGAGAGCGAACTATGACATAAACTCAGATAAAAATAAAATAAAATTTTTTCATTAAAATCTAATTTTCCAGTGTAATTGTCTAAAAACACCCACAAGTATTAACACATATAATATACATTTCATTCCATTGTGCTTTGTCATATGAGAACAACTTGTGTTGATATTTTTACTAAATCAGACTAAATAACCAATGAGAATTTGCTTCTCCTTTACAACAACAAAAATCAAAATAGGCAACACTTAAAATCACATCTTACATTATTGTAAAATAGTCATTTTAAAACACACACCAACAAGCCAGGCATGGTGGCTCATGCCTATAATCCCAGCACTTTGGGAGGCCAAGGCAGGTGGATGGCTTGAGTTCAGGAGTTCAAGACCAGCTTGGGCAACATGGTGAAACCCCGTCTGTACACCACCTGGCATGGTGGCACATGCCTGTAGTCCCAGCTACTTGGAGGCTGAGGTAGGAGGATTGCTTGAGTCCAGGAGATGGAGTTTGCAGTGAGTCAAAATTGTGCCACTGGACTCCAGCCTAGGCAACGGAGTGAAACCCTATCTCAGAAACACACACACAAATGCAAAGCAAATTATCTAAGCTCTTTAATTATTCTCTCTTTCTATCCTTCTTTCTCTTTCCAAGTATTAAAGTTAAATGTGAATATGATGGCAAATCCACTCTAATTCTTATGTACAACAAGGCATATAAAGTACATGGCATCATGCCTAACACATAGTACTCAACATAGTTACACACACACACACATGCATGCACACACACTCAGATAAAATGCCAAATTTAGACATCACCAGTGAATGAATGGGGTTGTCAAGTTTTTGTACAGACTTTTTTTTTGGGTGGGGGGAGGGACATGGTCTCACTGTGTCACCCAGGCTAGAGTGTAGTGGTCCAATCTCGGCTCATTGCAACCTCCGCCTCCCGGGTTCAAGCGATTCTCGTGTCTCAGCCTCCCGAGTAGCTGGGACTACAGGCACACGCCACCACACACAGCTGATTTTTTTGTAGAGACAGGGTTTTGCCATGTTTGGCCAGCCTGGTATCGAACTCCTGGCCTCAAGTAATTCGACTGCCTCAGCCTCCCAAAGTGCTGGGATTACAGGCGTGAGTCACTGTGCCCAGTCCGTACAGATGTTAAAATAAAGACCATCCTCTTCTATGCATGGTGGCTCATGCCTGTAATCCCAGCACTTCAGGAGGCCAGAATGGGAGGATCACTTGAGCCCAGGAGTTCAAGACCAGCCTGGGGGACATAGCAAGACCCTGTCTCTAATTTTTAAAAAATTAAAATTAAAAATTAAAGAATTTTTTAAAAGACCATCCTCAAATTGCAAGACAAATTGAAAAAACAAAAAAAACCTCTTGTCACTTTACCATTTATAATTATTTCTATGTGTCAGAATGTTACCCATGCCATGCAATCAACACAAGATGCAGATATAAATTGCATTCTGAATCTGTAACTGTCAACTTTTACCTACAATTTCAAATGTTTACATTCTTCAAAGTAACATAATTGGCTCTTGTATATTTGCTTCATAAGGAAGTGTGCAACATTGATCTTATAAATCAAATTTATATCACACTAAAAACATATACATGTGAGTGTGTTCCCCATAACATTTTAAACCTCTGCTAAAAATATTCAAAAACTTCTGATGTCATCCAGCTTCTTATTTTATAAAGGAAGACACGGAGGGCACAGGAGAATAGTAACTACCCAAATGTACTTATTCATAGCTGTAAATCTTATCAACCCAATTGTCAATCATTTATTGTTCTTCTCCCTATATATAAAGTTGAGAGATTTGCACACTGTATTTCATAATTATTGTCTTTTCTTTTTTTTTTTCAGGTGTTTCAGTTTTTCACAAGTAAAAAATGGCTTGTTAATCCTAACTGGGATCCAAACTGATAGTCTTATACTGTTGTAGAAAAAAATAGACACAAAATTTAGAAACGTTATCCAACTTTGATTATATTAACCCAATGAATCATTATTTGCAAAGCATTTCACTTAGACTTTCCAGCCTAGAGGCCACCAGAAAAGCACTGCTGTATCCACAGTAAGCAAGTTTAGTGCTGATTTGTTTCTGAAAAGATCACGTAAATGTTGCTGTAAAAGCAAACTTTTCCTTTCTGTGTCCATCCAATCTAAATGGACTGGTAATATAGGTTATGATTATAGAAAGAAAGATACTTCCTGGTAGATAAATATATGATGACTTTTCCCAGTGGTGTATTTGATTCGGCAGCCACAAGAGAGTTCTGCAAGTTTTGTTTTGCCATAGATTGACCATAGGTCTATGTACGTGCACTTGACAGCAAAGGAGTGGTATTTCCCTCATGCACATCTACTATTCAACTGATTAACATTCTTTTGGATTTGGAGGAGGGGAAAAAGCAATATAAAAACATTTTCAATATCTTGCCCCCAATCCCTCTGTGCTGCTGCTGCTGTTGTTGAAAAACATCCAATCTGGTATCACAGTTTAAGAAATATTGCATATTTCAGTTTCCCATAGGTTGAAGTGAGAACATAGAGCAAAAGAACTATAAATTGTAATTACCCCCTACATTGTGGTTTAAAACATACAGGATCCTCTCTACCAATAACTTTGAGAAGGAAAAACAAAAGAAAAAAAGAAATAAGATATATGGGATCCACCAAATTACATTCATCTGAGTTTAGAGGTCTTCAGAGCGAGGAACCAGCATATAAATTAGGCCCTATTTGACCAGAAAGTCAGGGGTAAGCTGATTTTCTCCTAGCCAGATTTCACACGATCAGGCTCACCAAGCCATGGTCTGCAGTGACCCCTGCAGTGGCTGAAGGAGGGCAGGCAGAGCTGAGAACGCTGGGCGCGGGGTGAGAGAAGGTAGGCAATAAGGCATAAATACAGCCTGGAGGAGGCTGAAGGTCCTTAAAGCCATGAGCACGTTGTTGTGAGATGCTGGGGCATAGCTGTCCACAGGCCCATCTGTGGACATCGGAGGCGTCCCTACACTACAGGAGCCCAAGGGATAAAGCAGGACAGGAGCACAAAGAGGAAGGAGGCAGGAGCAGAAGGGTTATGGGCAGGACAAAAATTACGCAAGACACAGGAACATTAAGAGCTGAGAACCTTAGTGGGAGTGGCTGGGGTGAAATAAGTTGAAAGCTTTTTTTTTTTTTTTAGCTCTTTTGAAAATAAGATCCTTAATCTAATAAGAATGTGAGAAGTTTGTCTTATCATGTGTATCATTTTAAATGATGGTAAATATAATTCTATTTTTTTTTTTTAGAATCTTTTCAGTTAGAGCTAAGGATGGTTACAGGGCATTTATTTTCCATTTGTCATGGTTCAAAACTATAAAGCACTAAAAATAGAGGAGCTTGAATAAAAATTATTTCTGTGAGTTGATGCACTAAAATCTGGGTGGCATGGATGTTAATAAAATAATTTTTTAAAAAGATACAGTTGGAGCCATATATTTGAAACCAGTTCTTTGGGCTCAATAAACATTATTAAAATATGAAACAGACTAAAATGTTTAAATAAGTAAAACATTAACATGGCTTGAATGTTTGCAAAAAAGGTAAAGCAAAGACTTACTCTCATACTGCTATGGCCTGAATGTTTATGTCACCCCAGAGTTCATACATTCAAACCTAACCCCCAAGGTGGTGATGTTAAGAGGTGTGGCCATTGGGAAGTGATTAGGTCATGAGGACTCCACTTTCATGAATGGGGTTAGTGCCCTTATAAAAAAAAAAAGACCCCCCAAGAGCAAGTTAACCTCCTCCACTACGTGAGAACACTGCAAGGAGGCACCATCTATGAACCAGAGAGGGGGCCCTTATCAAATACTGAATCTACTAGCACCTGGATCTTGGACTTCTCAGCCTCCAGAACTGGGTTCTGAGCAAAATGTTTCTGTTTATGAGCAAGACATTTCTGTTTATAAGCCAGTTTATGGTATTTGTGTTATAGCAGCCCAAACCAACTAAGACACATACCACCCCCATTCATTCAATTCTCACACATGCACAGAGAAGAACTTCTGCTTTCCCAGAAGGCCCAGCATGTAACCTGTCCCAGAATGCCCAGCCACTCTTAGCAAAATCAGAGCTACTCAGCTGGCCCTACAAATGGACAGGACACAACTGCCAAATGTCAGAATGTTTGAGGAAGGCTAGAGCAACAGCACAAGTACCTGGTTCCTGCCCCTATTTTCACACCTGCTGTGCCCCTTCTCTCTGTCTAGATAATTCCATTCTACCAGCTTCCCAACATCAGCGGCAGCCTGATGCCTGTAAGGGTGAGGAAGCATAACCCTTAATGCTCATCGTGGGCTTCATGGAACCTCCTACTTCTTACTCCCTGGGCCTTAGAGCACAGGAGACATTTGTACTATTGCCTTCTGAGCCTGGGTTCTCTGAGTAGGTTTTCTCTTTTGTAAAGAAAAACAGCCTGCTCCCGGTTCCATCCCAGAACAGTCAAAATTAATACTCTATCTGTCTCATAGAACTGAGTAGACAAACAGCAAAAAGATAGGCTTTCTAATTTGTAAGATGTCCAAAGGAAGTCAAAAACTTAGGCAGAAATAGTTGGAGACAGAAAATAATGGAATTTTCTCAGTCCCCCCACACAACCCTGAAAGTTGATGTTAAGATGTCACTGAGTACAAAGCAATAGTGTTCCTTCCTTTGCCAAGCCACAGCAGGACAGGCTCCCCTGTGCCCCTGTAACTTCACATTTAGATGATCTTACTGGCTAGCTATTGGTCTTGTTCCAAACCATGCTGCACGTAACTGCCAAGATAATCTTTCTCAACATCTGTAACCACCCACTGTCACTGGGTAAAAGAGTTGCATTCAACAGGACAGTTTCTTCTTCCAAAAGGGACTTCACTGTCATCTGTGAAGTGGTCACCTGTTGTTTTTATCTGACTGTTGTCTCTTCTTTGGGAAATTATCCATCCTCCACTCCATGCGTTCCAAACAAGCTGCTGCAAAAGGTATGAGATAAGCTGGGTTAGAGTCTCTCCTGAGAGATAGGTGCTTGCACAAGGTACACAAGCTAAAGGGCCACTGTAGCAGGTCTCCTGGATGGCCACGGTGAGTCCACAAGCTCCTACTGCTGAGCTCCTCGGAAGTGCCCTCATTCCTGTGCCTCGTTCTTCAGCTCTGCCCTCAATTCTGTGACCTACCCAGCACCTTTCCAGTGGTCAGTTTCCTAGGGTTGCTGCAACACATATCACAAGCTGGGTGGCTTCAGTATGTATTCTCTCACAGCTCTGGAGGCTAAAAGTCCGAAGTCAAGGTGCTGGCAGGACCATGGGTTCTCAGGAAGAATCCTTCCTCGCCTCTTCGGGCAGCTCCTGCTGTTCCTTATGGCTGCATCACCCCAGCCTCTGCCTCCATCATCTCATTGCCTTCTTCCCAGTGTGTCTGTATCCAAATCCTCTTCTTTCTCATAAACACACCAGTCATTGGGCCGGATGTGGTGGCTCACACCTGTAATCCCAGCACTTTGGGAGGCCGAGGTGGGCAGATCACGAGGTCAGGAGTTTGAGACCAGCCTGGCCAACATGGCGAAACCCCTTCTCTACTAAAAATACAAAAATTAGCCAGGCATGGTGGCAGGCACCTGTAGTCCCAGGTACTCAGGAGGCTGAGGCAGGAGAATTGCTTGAACCTGGGAGGCTGAGGTTGCAGTGAGCCGAGATCGCGCCATTGCACTCCAGCCTGGGTGACAGAGCGAGGCCCATCTCAAATAAATAAATAAATAAATAAAATAAAACACCAGTCGTTGGATTTAGGGCCCACCTTAATCCAGTAAGACCTTTTCTTAGTTTAATTAATTATACTTGCAAAGACTTCATTTCCAAATAAGGCCACTTCTGAGGTTCCAGGTAGACACGAATTTGGGGGGACACTATTCAACCCTCTCTACCAATAAACCTTGCTGAGGCTAATGGATAGTTTTGGGGTAGAAGTGACCCTCTCTCCTTTATGCCCCTATTGTGTCTGGTTCTTACATAACACACAATCTGTTTGTCTGCATGTGTATCCTTTCTTTCTAGATGAGCCACTGTCTGATGACAGGGATTGTGTCTTACTCATCTCTTACCACAGGGTCTATCTCAAACTGATACTTACACATGTATGATTAAGGAACAGCCAAAGAATGTGCTCTATGACAACAAAAGTACATATGAAACCTACACTGTGTAACTCAGATACCCGTGAGCCAGGAGATCTAAGGAAGGTAAAAAGAAAGAACCTACAGTTATTTGACAAACAAACCAGGCTTCACTGTTTTATTGGATATAAATCTGCTGGAGCCACTATTTATTTTACTTGCATGTATTAAGCAAAATCTTCCAAAACTTGGAAACAATGCAGAAAGAAACAAAAATACTGTGAGACGTTTCTTTTCTTTTAGAAACAGGGTCTCACTCTGTCACCCAGGCTGGAGTGCCCTAGTACAATCATGGCTCACTGCAGCCTCAAACTTCTGGGCTCAAGCAATCCTCCCATCTTGGCCTCCAGAGTAGCTAGGACTACAGGAGTGTGCCACCAGGCCTGGCTAATTTTTTAATGTTTTGTAGAGATGGGATCTCCCAATATTGCCCAGGCTGGTTTCAAACTCCTGGCCTCAAGCAAACCTCCCCACTCAGATAACTTGTCAATGTTATCCTCCAGCACTGTCTAATAAACCCATTACAGAGTAATCTGATGCTCTAGGGCTGCCCTATCTATATGGTAGCCACCAGTCACATGTGGCTATGTACATTTAATTTTTAATTATTGAAATAAAAAATTCAGTTCCCTAGTTTCCTTAGCTACATTTCAAGTACTGTATTCAGTAACCACATGCAGCTACTGGGTACCCTATTAAACAGCACAGAAAAGACCAGTATCCATCACTCCAGAAAGTTATATAGATGGGTTTGCTCTAGGGAAATGTAACTTTGTATATCTACTATTTATTAGGGCCCAGACCACATTAGATCATGTGGTATGTAGAATGACAGCACGCCAAAGACATCCATGTCCTAATCCCTAGAATCTGTGACTATGTTAGGTTACATGGCAAAGGGAAATGAATGCTGCAGATGGAATTAGGTTTGCTAATCAGGTATCCTTAGAATAAAGAGATTATTCTGGCTTATTGGAATGGGCCCTATGTAATCACAAGAATCCTTAAATGTGGCTGGGCTCGGTGGCTCATGCCTGTAATCCCAACACTTTGGGAGGCTGAGGCGGGGTGGATCACGAGGTCAGGAGATTGAGACCATCCTGGCTAATATGGTCTCTACTAAAAATATAAAAAATTAGCCAGGCATGGGGGCGGGCACCTGTAGTCCCAGCTACTCGGGAGGATGAGGCAAGAGAATGGCATGAACCTGGGAGGCAGAGCTTGCAGTGAGCTGAGATGGTGCCACTGCACTCCAGCCTGGGCAACAGAGTGAGACTCCATCCCCCAAAGCAAAAGAATCCTTAAATGTGGAAAAGGGAGGCAGGAGAGTTGGTATTAGAGTAGCTGGCTTTGAAGATGGCTTTGAAGATGTCAGGGGCCACAAGCCAAGGAACGCAGGCAGTCTCTGGAAGCTAGCGAAGGTGATGAAACACATTCTCACCTAGAGTCTCCGGGCAGAATGCAGCCCTGCTAACACCTTGATTTTAGCCCAGTGAGACCCATTTTGGAATTCTGACCTTCAGAACTATAAGATAATAAATTTGTGTTGTTTTATGCCACCAAGTTTGGGATAATTTGTTATAGTTGTAATAGGAAATAATACAGATGTTAACTTGCAAAACATTGATAAATCACAAAGAATTGCTGTATAGTTGAAAAGAAAACCCCCAAGGTTTCAGTTTTATTGCCCTTAGGACATTAACCAGTTTTGTTTTGTTGTTTATTTGGGTTTTTTCCCCCCAATCTGCAATCTTATTCTGATGTTCTTTTTTCCATATTGGTTTTTCACATCTTCCTTTCAACTTGCTTTATTACACTCGCTACTTCATTGACTATATCTTTGACATCTGCTCACTACATATTGTATAGGAGTCACTATATATTGTATAGCTTTAAGGTCACAAGTGGTTTTTGGTTCCATGGATGAATCATATAGTGGTGAAGTCTGGGACTTTAGTGTACCCATCACTCAAACAGCGTACATTGTACCTAATAGGTAGTTTTTCATCCCACACCCTTCTCCCACCCTCCCTCCTTGGTTTATATGCTTAAAGTTAGATGCTGACATGCAGCCAGCAAAGGAAAAATAAACAAACACAGGACTCTGAGGTTCTTCCGTATGTAAGAAGAGCCTACATAATTTATACAGCGATTAACCTGATGAATATAGTTTATTTACAATTTAAATGAATAAATTTAATATTCTACAACAAATATAATCTATTGACTAAATGTAACTAATGATGAACCTCCATACAGACAACCCCATTAAAAAGTGGGCAAAGGACGTAAACAGACACTTTTCAAAAGACATACAAGTGGCCAAAAAGCATATGAAAAACAGCTCAATATCACTGATTAGAGAAATGCATATCGAAACCACAATGAGATGCCATCTCATACCAGTCAGAATGGCTATTATTAAAAACTCAAAAAATAACAGATGCTAGCAAGGTTGCAGAAAAAAGGGAACGCTTACACACTCTTAGTGGGAGTGTAAATTAGTTCAACCATTGTGGAAAGTAGTGTGGTGATTCCTCAAAGAGCTAAAAACAGAACTACCATTTGACCCAGCAGTCCCATTACTGGGTATATACCCAAGGGAATATCAATCATTCTACCATAAAGACACATGCACACAAATGTTCACTGCAGCACTATTCACAATAGCAAAGACATGGAATCAACCTAATACCCGATATGGTCTGACTTTGTGTCCCCACCCAGATCTCATCTCAAATTGTAATCCCCACGTGTTGGAAGAGGGGCCTGGTGGGAAGTGATTGGATCATGGGGCAGATTTCCCTCTTGCCGTTCTGTTGATAGTGAATTCTCATGAGGTCTGGTTGTTTGAAAGTGTGTAACACCTCCTCCTTTGTACTATCTCTCTCCTGCTGCCATGTAAGATGTGCCTTGCTTCCCCTTTGCCTTCTGCCATGATTGTAAGTTTCCTGTGGCCTCCTAGCCATGCTTCCTACACAGCCTACGGCACTGTGAGTCAATTAAACCTCTTTTCTTCATAAATTACCCAATCTCAGGTAGTTCTTTACAGTAGTGTGAGAACAGACTAATACAATGCCCATCAATGAGAGACTGCATAAAGAAACTGTGGTACATATACACCATGGAATACTATGCAGCAATAAAAAAAGAACAAGATCATGTCTTTTGCAGGAACATGAAGGGAGCTGGAGGCCATTATCCTTAGCAAACTAATGCAGGAAGAGAAAACCAAATACTGCATGTTCTCACTTATAAGTGGGAGCTAAATGAGATAAGAACTCATGGACACAAATAGGGGAACAATAGACACTGGGGCCTACTCGAGGGTGGAGGGTGGGAAGAGGGAGAGAATCAGAAAAAATAACTATTGGGTACTAGGCGTAGCACCTGAATGACAAAACAACCTGTACAACAAAGCCCTATGATATGAGTTTACCTATATAACAAACCTGCACATGGACGCTTCAACCTAAAATAAAAGTTTAAAAGCATACAAACAACAAAGACCACAAAATAAAAAGTGTTGGCTAGGACATGGAGAAATTGAAACCCTTGTGTACTGTTGATGGGAATGTAAAATGGTACAGCTGCAGTGGAAAACAGTATAGTAGTTCCTCAAAAAATTAAAAATTGGATGGCCCAATGATTCAGCAACTCCATTTCTTTTTCCTTTTTTTTTTTTTTTTTGCCCCGAGATGAAGCCTTGTTCTGTGGCCCAGGCTGGAGTGCAATGGTGCGATCTTGGCTCACTGCAACCTCTGCCTCCCAGGTTCAAGCAGTTCTCCTACCTCAGCCTCCCAAGTAGCTGGGATTACAGGTATGTGCCACCACACCTGGCTAATTTTTGTATTTTTAGTAAAAACAGGATTTCACCATGTCGGCCAGGCTGGTCTCGAACTCTAACCTCGTGATCTGCTTGCCTCAGCCCCCTAAAATGCTGGGATTACAGGCATGAGCCACCGTGCCCAGCCGGCAATTACATTTCTTTTATTTTTTATTTTTATTTATTTTTTTTTTTGAGACAGAGTTTCGCTCTTTTTACCCAGGCCAGAGTGCAATGGCGCCATCTCAGCTCACCGCAACCTCTGCCTCCCGGGTTCAAGCGATTCTCCTGCCTCAGCCTCTCGAGTAGCTGGGATTACAGGCATGCGCCACCATACCTGGCTAATTTTTGTATTTTTAGTAGAGACGGGGTTTCTCCATGTTGGTCAGGCTGGTCTTGAACTCCCAACCTCAGGTGATCCACCCACCTCGGCCTCCCAAAGTGCTGGGATTATAGGCGTGAGCCACCGCACCCGGCTCATTTCTTTTATGTTTATAGGAAAAGAATGGAAAGCAAGGTCTCAATAAGATATTTACATACCCATGTTCACAGCAGCATGTTTCACAATAGCTAAAACGTGGAAGCAACCCAAGTGTCCATCAATGAAGGAACGGATAAGGAAAATGTGGTATATATTATACAAATAATAGCCTTCCAAAGGAAGGAAATTTTCACACAAGCTTACAACATAGACAAACCTTGAGGAACCTTGATGAACCTTGCTAAATGAAATAAGCCAGTCAAAAAAGGGCAAATACTGTATGATTCCATTTATACGAAAACCTTAAAGTAGTAAAATCAGAGAGACGGAAAACGGAATAGTGGTTGCCAAGCATGTGGGGAGGGAGAATCAGAGTTATTGTTTAACAGGTATAAGGTTTGTTTTGCAAGATGAAAAGAGCTACAGAGATGGATGGTGGTGACAGTTGTACATTATAAATATATTTAATAACACTGAACTGTACTTTTTAAAATGGTTAAAATGGTAAAGTTTAGATTATGTATGTTTACCACAATTTAAAAAATTGAAAAAAAAAAAGAAGGATAAACTTCTTTCTTTTCCTTTTTTTTCCTTTTAGTGAATATAACAAGAACAGAGCCTGTAACGATTTAGTTAAGACCTTTTTCCATTTCTTTGGTTTCTTTGTTCCTTGTGCTCAAGAATTTGTTGAAATGTAAATGTCCTCTAAGCTTATCCAGATAAGTATCATGAAAATATACTCTTCCCAAAGCCTCTCAAACACCATTGCTACCAATAGTTAATTTATATTTTTATCCAAAAAGTAAATAAATCAAAGTTTGAGAGCACATTTTTCAATCTCCACAAGTTGCTAATAATCCACAAAAATTAAGGAAATACCACACACACACACATACACACAATCCAATCCTCTTCTCCTTAGCCCTAATGTTCTTCTTCCCACTCCTAAATTATCTATCCCTGGAAGAAGCAAGAGTAGATCTATCAGAACCACTTTAGGAGCTTTTTCAAAATTCCCACATCCTGCTGTCCACCCCTACCCTCTCCTGATATACCACCCAAAGGGGCAATGCCAGAATCTGGGTACTTTTTGTTTTGGGGGGTTTTTTGGAACAGGGTCTTACTCTGTCAACCAGGCTGGAGTGCACTGGCACCATCATAGCTCACTGCAGCCTCAAACTCCTGGGATCAAGCAACCCTTCTGCCTCAGCCTCCTGTGTAACTAGGATTACAGGTGCACACCACCATGCCCAGCTGATTTTTTTATTTTTAGTAGAGATGAAGTCTCACCATGTTGCCCATGCTGGTCTTGAACTCTTGACCTCAAGTGATCCTCCTGCCTTAGCCTCCCAAAGCTCTGGGATTACAGGTGTGAGCCACTGCACCTGGCCTAATCTGGGTAGTTTAAGAATCCATAGAGGGAAGAGAAAGAAAAGCAAGTATACGAAAAGCAAGTTGTCGGAGGGTTACATTGACTTAGTTGAAATGGAATCCAACAGGGTCTTATCCTCCAGCTCACCAACGCTCCCCTTCCCCAGAGTAATTTTTCTATAATATTGACAGTCTGCTGGTATCTTATAGATAATCTCTAGTGGTCTCCACTACTGACCAGATTGTCACACAGTGATCTAAGGCAGTCAGACAATTGACCAACACAGCAATTGGCAGGTTCTCTTCATAAATATCCACAGCCCCCACTAAAAGTTAGAGGTAGGTCAAACATCTCACATGACAGATTCACTCTGAGAGGACACAACAGCCTGACAGCAGAATCATCTCCCCTTCTATAATAGTTGGGCCAGTGACAGCACCCTCTGGGAGGAGAGTACTCAGAACCAGTAGCAATCCACACCTGGAGGCTGCTGCCAGCATTGCTTGCTGGAGTCCTCCACTTTCCTCGGATGAGGTTCATAAAGCAAGTATAACCTTTCTAGCCAACCACGTATCTTATTTCTAACATCCACTATACCAATGAATAAAACCTTAAAATGGACTCTTGGAAAATTACTTGAAATGTGTAGGTAACCAATTTTGAAGTGTGGATTCATGATTTGGATTCATGAAATGCTAATTAACTACACCTAGAGTGCAGGTTGACGCTACCTACAGTATAGAAAAAAAGTTAACTTATGTTTAAATACATCATATAGTTTACACTGAATTTCTTAAGCATTTTAAAGTAAATTACCACATAGAAAGCAGAACATAGATGAAGACCAAACTCCTTAGGATGGGATCTTAGCCCTTCTAAAGCTAACCCCCTCTTCATCTTTGCCATCCCTGCTCCAACATACACATATACAGATACACATACACCCTACACCATACACAGCAAGCTGCTCCCTCTTCTAGAATGTGACAGTTACATTTCAGGCTGCTCCACATGCTGCTCCTACCTCCCTCTGCCCCATCTGACCAACCTCTTCTCTTCTGCCAAGAAGATGCCTCCTATTCAATCCTTTGGAAACCCCTTTCTTCTCAACCCTGTGGAGTTGGTCACTCCCTTTTCCATATTCTAATAGCATCTTGTATAATACATTCATGATGGTATTTGCCTTCTCCCTCGCTGGACAGTGCAGGACACAAGCATCATGACCGTCTTTGGGCCTCCATTACAGCACACCAGGCACATAAGGAAAGGCAGAGTCCTTCCTAAAGAGTTCTCACCAAAAGCATTTCTCAAAGGCAATTAAATCTGTTGCTTGTACATTGTTCTTCCCAGGCAAGAAATTCTTAAAATTTCTGAAGTCATGAAACCCCAATGTTCTTAATGTTATTTTATAGACCTTTATACCTGGTAATATGGTTTGGATGTTTCTCCCCTCCCAAATCTCATGTTGAATGTATTTCCCAATGTTGGAGGTAGCGTCTGGTGGGAGGGGATTGGATCACGGAGGCGGATCCCTCATGAGTGGTTTAGCACCATCCCTTTGGTAGTAAGTTCTCACTCTGAAATCCCGAGAGATCTGGTTGTTTAAAAGTGCGTGGCACCTCCCACCTCACTCTCACTTGCTCCCACTCTCGCCATGTGATGTCCCTCCTCCCACTTCACTTTCTGCCATGAATGTAAATTTCCCAAAGCCCTGACCCAGAAGCAAATGCTGGTGCCACACTGGTGCAGCCTGCGGAACCATAAGTCAATTAAACCTCTTTTCTTTATAAATTACCCAGCCTCAGGTATTTCTTCTTCTTCTTCTTTTTCTTTTTTTCCTGAAACAGAGTCTCGCTGTGTCGCCCAGGCTGGAGTGCAGTGGCGTGATCTTGGCTCACTGCAACCTCCGCCTCCTGGATTCAAGCGATTCTCCTGCCTCAGCCTCCTGACTAGCTGGAACTACAGGCGCATGCCACCACGCCTGGCTAATTTTTTGTATTTTCAATAGAGACGGGGTTTCACCATGTTAGCCAGGATGGTCTCGATCTCCTGACCTCGTGATCCGCCTGCCTTCGCTTCCCAAAGTGCTGGGATTACAGGCGTGAGCCACTGCGCCGGTCTCAGGTATTTCTTTATAGAAATGCAAGAACGGCCTAACACGCTTAGGTTCTGAAAGTTCTTCATGGAATTTAGGTATTGAAAAATGTGAGTTGAATTCAAAGCACAGGTATAGAGAACTACCAGATAATTTCATTTTAGTGCTTACTATAGTCACCTAGTGCTAAGAATCTCTGTGCTGGGCAAGCCTTATTGTATAATGTTCCCTGATGCTAAAGCCTTCTATACTGGTTAAGTTCTGGAAAATGAAATTGCTTTTTTAAAGAAAACTAATTTTATCCCAGAAAGATCTGGGAAATCCTCCAAGACTGCTTTTTAAGAGTAGGACCTGAAATGGATCATTAGAAAAAAGGTTCCACTTTTTCTTATCACATAAATTGACATTAAGTTTACTTAATGGTAGTCCATGGCCGCCTTCTGGAAGACTAATGATCATCAATTCTATCTATAGTTAGCTTGCTCTGAAAGCAAGGCAGCCTTACTTTCTCACAAAGTGTCTGTGAAGAATTATAAAATGCACGTGAAAATATTTTGTAAACGGTAACATCCTCTATAAATTTAAGGTCTACTGTGACCACTCTATTACTACAAATAGTAGTACATACCAAGTAATAGCAGTAGTACTACTAATAATAGCAATAAGGCAGCAATTAAGTTCTATTTAGTTTAATTGCTTTTTCATCTTAGATAAAAACTTTCCATCGGCTGGGCGTGGCGGCTCACACCTGTAATCCCAGCACTTTGGGAGGCCAAGGTGGGTGGATCACTTGAGGTCAGGAGTTCAAGACCAGCCTGGCCAACACGGTGAAACCCCCGTCTCTACTAAAAATACAAAAATTAGATGCGTATGGTGGCACGCACCTGTAATCCTAGCTACTCGGGAGGCTGAGGCAGGAGAATCGCTTGCACCCGGGAGGCGAGGTTGCAGTGAGCCGAGATCCCACCACTGCACACCAGCCTGGGCAACAAAGAAACTCCATCTAAAAAAAAAAAAAAAATTCCATCACACTGAGGCTCCCAAAAAATGAAATGTAGGTTTAAAAAAAGACATCAAAGAAAGATGGCCATCTAAATATGCCAAGGAAATAGCTATGCATTGGAGATAATTTTCCAACACACAGATGTTTGGATCTGGTGTCCTCAGTAACATTTCTTAATCTTCAGTTCTGCAGTAATATTCTATGAGATATGAACTATTAATAATAAGCAATAAAGTTTTTTCTAAACAATCCTATAGCTGATATACCATATGCCATCACACTGTTCTCTTGTTGGTTTTTATTTTGCTTTGTTTTAATGAATGTCTTGAATGCTATATAACTTAGAATGCACATATTTAAATCAACCCAAATATCACTTATTTGGCAACTCACCTCAAACTACATTCTGAATAAGCACTTTACAGGAGCAAAGAGTTTTCACTTTAACCTGTCATTATTCTGATGTTGAGAGGGGAGAGAAACAGAAAATGCATATATGCCAAATGTCTTCAATCCCTAAGCCTCCCGATTATTTTGGCCTATTCAAAAACTGAGGCCAGGTGTGGTGGCTCACGCCTATAATCCCAACATTTGGAGAGGCAAAGGTGGGAGGAATGCTTAAGCCCATGAGTTGGAGCTCAGTCTGGGCAACATAACCAGATCCTGTCTCTATTTAAAAAAAAAAAAAAAAATCTAAAATCTAAATAATAGAGTGTATTTGCTAAAAGACGGTATTTATTTATCAAATATTACCAAAATGTTAATGTAACTAAGCAGTGCTTATTTTTATTTTCATCTTGATTATGTCAAATATTATTAATAATTATAACTATTAAAATCATTCTATGCACCAAGTAAAATAAATGGTATATATGAGATTTGTAGCAAGTGAATGATATTTAACACTTTTTTAAATCTAAAATGACATTATTTAAAAGCTCATTGTACCTCAAAGCTTTTTCATTGTAAAAATTTTGTGGCGCCTATGAAAATACTTCCAGCCACACATACATACATAAATATATGCATACATATATAGGTGTGTGTATCTAGAACTATTTCATATAAATACGCTACAATTTAAGCCAGGTTCATAGGATGTTCTGCAAGCTTCTACAAGACTCAAAGCATAGGAATAAATACTTTCCCCAGCTCATTTTTCAAGGGTAACAATGTGCTTTTCAAAACAGGCCCTTGACATTCTTCTAGTCGTTAGGAATAAAAACCTATTGTTGCTTGCTTTTGAAAAAGAAACACTTAGGTATCCGTTTCCATCAATGAAGTTAAAAGCAGTATCACATTCACATGTTGCACTTAGCATCTTTCTTTTTAAGTAGTTCAAAATTTTAAAACCCAAAAGTACTAAGGGGGATTCACAGCAATGGCAGAGTGAAGACATCAGCATATCCTTTTCCCAAAACCACCATAAAACTGGGCAAGGCTAGGCGTGGTGATTCATACCTACAATCTCAGCACTTTGGGAGGCTGAGGCGGGAGGCTCACGTAAGGCCAGGAGTTTGAGACCAGCCTGGGCAACAAAGCAAAACCCTATCATCACCATCATCACCAAAAAAAAAAAAAAAAAAAAAAATAGCAGACACAGTTGCTCATCCCTGCAGTCCCAATTACAAAGAAGGAATGGGTTCACATCCATGACTAAGAAAGGCTTAAGGGAAAAAAGGAATGGGTTCACATCCATGACTAAGAAAGGCTTAAGGGAAAAAAGCAGTAGTTGAGATGAGGCTTGAAACAATAAGTAGGATTTTGACAGTGGAAAATGAGGGAAGGACATCTCAAGAAAGGTCAAGACATGACATGTCCTGTCTGACCAAAGCATGAAGTTCAATTGTTTGGAAACTTTTTCTACCATAATACAATTTACAAACAACACTTCCCCTGCTAGCTGCACGGTACCTATTCCCATGGGTGCACCCAAAAGCAGAGAAAAGATAAGTGGCAGGGCGTGGTCTGTAACCGCAACACTTTAGGAGGCCAAGGTGGGAGGATTATTTGAGGCCAGGAGTTCAGGAAAATCTTTAATACACTTTATAAGTTAAAGAAAATAATCTGCTTACTTTAATAACCATTTTTAGTCAAAAATCATTTGCTACATACCCCACAATGGATGGTAATAGCAGGTTAAGAACCAAAAATGTGATGGGAAGTAAAGGCAAAAAACATTGGTCAGAGCTATCCCTGGGTATAAACAGAGGCATTTAAACAGTGAAGAGAAATGATTCAGGTTGCAGTTGAGAAGATTGTTCTGGCAATGTTGAGAAAGGGGATGGTAGAGTTAGGAAGTTATTGCAAAAGTCCCATTAAGTTAGGGGTAATAGATGCCTAAATCAAGGTGGTACTGGGGAAAGATGATGCAATTTTAAAACGTGGCAAAAGTAGAAGATAAGCTTTGTGAGGCCATAGGCCTGACGTGTCACTATCTCTACTGGTCTCTAGCTGAATAAATATTTGCTGAATGAATAAATAAGATCTTGGTGGTGAGGCAGTGCATTATAATGGTGAAGCTAGACTGCCTGGCTTCAACTGGAGCTCTTCCATTTACTAGCTCTATGATCTTAGACAAGTTACTTGACCTCGATGCCTCGGTTTTTTCCATCTGTAAAATGGGACTAATAATAGTGTCTAGATTATAGGGTAGTTTTCAGGATCAAATGGGGTTACTATATAAAGTGCTTAGAAGAGTGCCTGATACATACAGGTGCATATTAGTTATCATTTTTATTTGTGAAACGTTGTCCTTTAACAGAACTTCAGATGTGAAAAATACAGTTCTCGGGGAAGAGCAATCAACAGCACTGATAGTGTTAAACCAGCCATGAAGTGAAGATGCCAGATAGTGCGGACTGGAGCCTTGGGAGAAAGGATGGGGCTAGACACTTAAGAGATCCGACTCCGGCCACTTCCCTCTGCTCCCCACTGCCCTCCCAGTCACACCAGCTTCTTGAGGTTCCTCCAACAGATCAGTTTGTTTCCTGCCTCCTTCCCACTGCTGTTGCCTGAACTTGGAAGGGCATAGAGCCTGGATTTAACAAATATTTGCTTAATGATTCAGTAGATGATCTTGGAACTCTTTTAAATGGAGTAAATGTTAAATCCTTGAGAATGTATAAGACTGCCACGGAAGAAAGTATGCAGAGAGAAAAGGTGTCAGTAGAAAAAAGATCAGTAAATACCGTGCGAAGCCACATTCAGAGCGTAACCAGGATAGCTGGAGCCAGGATTCAAGGAGAGACGTAACACTCAATGCTCAGAGGAGGCAAAGAGGGTGAAGAATGAAAGAATCACTGGGTTTGGCAATAATTTCAGGAAAGAACGCTGAGAAAGTAATTTTCCATGAAGTTGTGGGGGGTGGGTGGGGGTAGAGGTCATATAGTTAATTAAGGAAAAGAAGTAAACTATTTTATCAAAAAGTTTAGGGAAGAGAAGCCACTCTCCTCCTACCAGTGAGGAAGCAACTGGAGAGAAGTAAACTACCGTACAGTGAATAAAAACATGGGGCTACATCCTGGAGGCGCTGTGCATCTCTATCTGCACACGTCCAGTGTTTTTCACACGCACTATCTTATCTGATCGTACCCCAGCTCCCTGATGATATAGCCTGTTCTGAGGGGTTCTCAAGGTGTGGACCAGCAGCAGCATCACAGAGAACTTGTTGGAAATGCACATTCATGGGTTCCACACCAGGCCCACAGAATGAGAAACCACGGGAGGGGCCCAGCAGTCTGTTCTAACAAGCCCTCCAAGGGATTCTGATGCTGTCCAAGTCCCCATAGCCACCACACTCGGGACACAACCGCTGCAGGGAGCGGGGACCGCGGTTGGAGGACAGAATTTCCCCTTCTGAATCCTCGGCCTGTGTCCTCTTCACTCCTAAAGGAAGCGGTGAACGAGACAGCCCCTCAAAGCAAAGTTGCCCTGCAGGCCACTCAGCCGGAGCGAGCTCCGCCCATCCCGGTCAGGGCGGAGGTGAGGTGTGACTTCCTTCCCCAAGCCACGCCCCCATGCCAGCCACCGGCCTCCGCCCCCGCACAACCCGAGCGCCCCCGCCCTCGGGCTTCGACTTCCGGCGCTGGAGGAGGGGGCCGGCGGGGAGTGACTCCAGGAGGACGCGTCCAACTTCGAGACCGGTGGGGGCCGGCTCCGCTCTTCCAGCCCCTCCGTGTGTTAGGAGGGCGGACGACGCAGCGGCGGAAGAAAAATAAGCTAGTCTAGGACACCTGTCCAGGAGACGTGGAACCCAGTAAGGGAATAAAGAAGCCTTGAAACGTCTCTCCCCTCCCCTCTCCCGGTCCCTCACCCTAATCCGCGCGGAATGGAAAAGACGGAAGCGACAGGCCACGATGAGGGCGGGGCGGGGGGGGTGGGGCAAGGGGAAGAAATCTCGCGATAGGACAGCGGTCCGGGCGGGGGTGGCACCTCTCCCTCCTCCTCCTGGCGTTAGTTCCGGTCGCAGAGGAGACACCGCCGCAGTTGCCGCTACATCGGGGATTTCTGGCTCTTTCCTCTTCGCCTTAAATTCGGTGAGACGCGGCGCCCCGCTCACCCCGGGCGGACGCTGCGGGCCGTGGAGGCTGGGCAGAGGGCGAGGGAAGCGGCTGGCTGAATGCGGCCCGGCTTGGATGGGCCCGAACGGAGGCCGCCACTTGAGGCCGGGCCGGATCCAGGGCCTGAAAGGCCGCCGCTTCGGCAGGGAGGCCGAGAGGCGGCGGCGGCCCGGGTCGGGAAGTGGGGTGCGGGTGCGCGCCGCGGCGCTGGTGGCGAAGGCAGTGGCCGAGCCGGGCTCCCTCCGGGCTGTGCCCGGCCTGGCTAACAAAGCCACCGTGGCCTCTGTTGGGTGATGTACGCGTGGGGGCTTCCGGCGGGCGGGGCGGAGGGGCTGCCACCAGCACTGCGGCCGCCGCCTCCGCCGCTGCTTTCGCTGGAGGGCGGGCGGATGTACGGGGCGGCTGGGGCCCCGGCGCAAAGCGCCTCAGTACCTGTGGTCCACTCGTTGCGGCGGCCGCCACCGCAGGCGGCAGGGTCAGTGGAGAAGGAGCCGCGGGACCCTACGGCGCCCCGCTGTGGCCAGTGGGGTCCTGGGCGGGAGGCATGGGAAGGGTGCGGATTGGGAGACACGTGCCCAGGGAGGAGGCTGGGACTGTGGGATATGGGCGAAGGAGGCTGGGCTGGCTGTTAATTTTGCAGGCCTGAGTGGTGCAAGGCGGCCGCTGTTGCGGTCACAGGCATGACCTAGGGCAGGGTGGTGCTGCCTATAACCAGGCCCATCAGAAGAAGGGGTTCACCTTTTGACAGTGTTTTAGAATTGGCATACACATTTTGGATGCCTCCTGACTATGGTGGTAATCTCCCTTTGCGTTCTGCGATGCCTAGTGGTCGTGGAAGATGTAAGTGAATGTAAAGAGGAATGTGGAGGAAACTGAACAATTAGGTTTATGATGGGTGATCACTGTAGCATTACAATGTCGCCTAAAAGTGTAGTTCGCAATACTAATTTGAAGGGTTTCTTGTAGAGAGAAATGCAGATTTTGGCGTACATTTGATTCAAGTGAGGGTAATTCTTTGTGCCTTCACCAAGCTGAGAGTGCGTGTTCCATTTGATTCATATGTGATTATACTAAGGTTTGATGCTTTATTTTAAAAATTAGTATTATGGCACTGAAATTAAGGCTTTATTTCTCCTTTCCTAGGGTGTCTTTTATGAATAATCAAAAGCAGCAAAAGCCAACGCTATCAGGCCAGCGTTTTAAAACTAGAAAAAGAGGTAAATATTTATGTTTCGATGTCTTTTCAAACCTCCAGAATATCTTGTGTATCTTGCCTCCTCTGACAGGCACTTGCATAGTACTAAAGCCTCAAGAGAAGATACCAGAAAGAAACTTGAATTTCTCGTTGACTGCCATTCACATACACCTTTAGTATTTCTACTGCTTTACCGCTCAAGCCTTAATTTTTAGTATCAATGTATCTCTAAGCCGGTTAATGAATCTTCTTTTTAGTGTGAAGGTAAAATACTTTTTAAAACAAAAATAAGGGCTCTGTTTTCACTAGCAAGCAGTCTTATTTAAGCAAACTAAAATGAGCAAAGATGTTAATTTATAAAAGGAGAACTCCTAGTGTAGTCACCCAGATTTTGTGAAGATTTGTGAGAGAAAACTCAGACTTCACCCATGGAAGTTAATTGTGGAACAGGATTCACATTGTAGTGTCTTTTGAAATACAGACTTAGAAAAGTATTAGAATTATATTACTATTTTTTTTGCATTCGTGTGTACTTAGGTGAATGTTGAATTCTGTAGCAAAGTGCTGTGCTAGTGATATAAAGCTAAATAAGATGTAGTCTCATGTATTTTTAATGTTTTTGGTCAAAAGCATATTAACCTTATTTTACAGGTGGTTTTGAGGAAATGAACTGGGTCAGCTACGGGTTATAAGTTGTGTTAAGTAGCAGACATTTTGAGATATAAATTGTAGAATTTTAAAATCGCTAATCATAGGCTGTCTGTCCCCTTGTAGTAGTGGTGGGGAGACCAAAGTGTGATTTGATTCTAGTCTTTGCAGATTCATTTAGATTTAGCTGGTAAATTTTCTTTCTTTTTTGAGACAGAGTCTGCCTCTGTCGCCCAGGCTAGAGTGCTGGAGTGCAGTGGCGGGATCTTGGCTCACTGCAAGCTTCGCCTCCCGGGTTTACGCCACTCCTCCCTCAGCCTCGCGAATAGCTGGTACTGCAGGCGCCCGCCACTACATCCGGCTAGTTTTTTGTATTTTTTTTTTAGTAGAGACGGGGTTTCACTGTGTTAGCCAGGATGGTCTCGATTTCCTGACCTTATGATCCGCCTGCCTCGGGCTCCTAGAGTGCTGGGATTACAGGTGTGAGCCATCACGCCCGACCTTAGTTGGTAAATTTTCTTAAGGAGCAGTTGTAAACTAGAACAGTTTGACAGTAAAATGGGAAAGTGTATCTCTTGAATATGTGGATTACTGATGTTGCCTTGATATAAATAATAGCAAGTAGCTTTATCATTATTATTATTATTAGCATTAGGGGGAGATGTCGCTTCCCCAGTTCCAGATAGAGATCATTCGTGGCCTGGCTGTTGATGGTTAGGGTACTGGGTAGGGTATACAGCAATCCCTGTCTGGGACTGAGGGAGTTTCCAGACACAAGACTTTCAGTGCTAAAACCAGGAGAGTGCTGGACACACAGAGGTATTTGTCACCCTAGTACTGTGTGAAAATTAAGATACCATCTAGCCTAGATTGGGAAAGCAAAACCCTATTATGGAGTGTGTGAAAGCAACTCAGTAAAGGTCAGGTATGTGCACAAGGCTATGGTCTGGGAGCTTTCTGTTTTATTAATGTCATGTAGTATTCACAACAGCTTTATGGGATAGCTGTTCTTATCCCCATTTTACAGTAGGGGGATTCTGGCATGGCGAATGAGACTGTTTGCTGAAATTCAAGTGGTTAAATGGTGATCAGGATTTGAATCAGGCAGTTTAACTCCAGAGCCCATGCTCTGAACTACTACTCAACACAGTATCATCTCTCGATTACCTAATTTCTCTCTCAGTTTTCCTTCTGAATAATTGGAAAAATCTGCCTCACAAAGTTGTTAACAGGATTAAAGCAAATGCTTAATATAGTTTCTGTCATATTGGGTGCTCATTAAATGTACTTTGTAAAGCTCACCTTCATAAATGCCAAAGGAGTGGTTCAATTTTTTTGTTGTTTAATGTTATGAACATTTAAAGAAAAGGATCAAGAGCTCCAGTGTCCAGGGAAAACTGAAAGTAATAAAATTTATCTGTTAGAGGATGGCCTAAGTTTTGGAAAAGCCAAGAGGCAGTAGGAGGGCATTCCCAGTAGAAATTGCCTCATGGCAGTAGGAGCACAGGACACTAGCACATTTAGCTCACTTGTGAAATTGTTTGAAAAGTTGCACAGTTCTTGTGAGTGGGCCATCTTGTCTTGCACTTGCAGAGGGGAAACATGTAAAGGATGTGAATTTAACTTGTTTAACAATTACATCTTCATAAGGTGATAGTTTTGTGACATTTTGGTAAATCTTTTAAAACTAAATGTTTTGGGTCCCCTGTCTCCCCAGATGAAAAAGAGAGGTTTGACCCTACTCAGTTTCAAGACTGTATTATTCAAGGCTTAACTGAAACCGGTACTGATTTGGAAGCAGTAGCTAAGTTTCTTGATGCTTCTGGAGCAAAACTTGATTACCGTCGATATGCAGAAACACTCTTTGACATTCTGGTGGCTGGTGGAATGCTGGGTAAGTGTCTGGGGTTTGTGGGCTTAATAATTTAGAAAGGTATAGTGTATGGAGATTATGGAGACTCTAGAATATGAACTATTTGGCAAACTTGTTAAAATGGAGTGATTTTTTTCCTTGTGTTGTATTTTGGTTTTATCCAACTTTAGCCCCAGGTGGTACACTGGCAGATGACATGATGCGTACAGATGTCTGCGTGTTTGCAGCCCAAGAAGACCTAGAGACCATGCAAGCATTTGCTCAGGTAAATGAAACTTAACATAATTGTTTTCAGTTAGCTACTATCCATGTGGTATATTTGAGGAATATTCTACTTTTAAGAGTTGTGGTTAGAAAGTTGAAGGAATTTGATTTTAAATTTTAGGGAGACTGTTCTTGGTGCAACGGGATGAATTAGAAACTTAAGATGTGTTAAGGTGAATAAAATAGGGAAAAATGAAATTAACTCTCCTGTTCCTATTTGTCCTGAAATTACTCAATTTTTAAGAAAAATGTCAAGCTAAAAAAGTCATTTTCGTATTGTGATTTCTCTAGTTTATCTGCATATATTTATTTTTAAAGTTAAATAAGTTGTGAGCTGATTAGCTTTTTAATCAAGATCTCATTGGAAAGTTTCGTATGTAGTTATGTTTGTATTATTTTAAGCAAAGAATTAAAGTACATCTAACCTGGACATTCTTATGTGTCACTAGAAATTCTTCTCAAGCTGGTATAAACAGCTCATAAACTTATATCCAGTGAAAGGTTTACTACTTTGTTATTCTAGAAATATATGAAGTTACTGAATTCATTTCATGTTCTTCATAGGTTTTTAACAAGTTAATCAGGCGCTACAAATACCTGGAGAAAGGTTTTGAAGATGAAGTAAAAAAGGTATGAGGAATAAGGTACTTTGTGGAAAAGAAAAGAATAGGGTTAGAAGGAGGGAATGTTAAATGCTAATTCTCCCACAGATTTGGGGTAATTTTGTTTGGTTGGTTGGTTGGTTTTTTGGAGTGTCACTCTGTTTCCCAGGCTGGGAGTGCAGTGGCTCAGTCTCTGCTCACTGCAGCCTTCGCCTCCTGGGTTCAAGCAATTCTCGTTCCTTAGCCTCCTGAGTAGCTGGGATTACAGGCATGTACCACCATGCCTGGCTAATTTTCTATTTTTAGTAGAGACAGGGTTTCACCCTGTTGGCTAGGCTGGCCTTGAACTTCTGGCCTCAAGTTATCTGCCCTCGGCCTTGCAAAGTGCTGGGATTATCGGCATGAGCCAACACGCCTGGCCCAATATTGCATATAGATGCCCAGAAAACCTGATGCGTTTATCAATGACCAGGCACTGTTCGATACTAATTCACTTAATGTTTATAAAAACCCTGTGAGGCAAGTTTTATTATCCACATTTTATATGTGAGGTGCAGAGGTTGAGTAACTTGCCGAAGATCATTCAGCTAATGAGTATTGTAGCTTAGATGTAAACTTGGATGGTTAGATCCCAGAGCCCACGTGTTGAACCAGTAGCCAGTATAACATGCTTTACTGTTTCTCTTAATGTAGTGTAATTGCTGTTTTAACCCTTAACTGTTTTACTTTTTACAGCTGCTGCTGTTCTTAAAGGGTTTTTCAGAGTCGGAGAGGAACAAGCTGGCTATGTTGACTGGTGTTCTTCTGGCTAATGGAACACTTAATGCGTCCATTCTTAATAGCCTTTATAATGAGAATTTGGTTAAAGAAGGTAATCAACCTTAAAGGATGGTCTTTAGTTGACTCAGAGTGGGGTGGGTAAGAGCATGGTTTACTGTTCATAGATGTGACTTCTGTGAAAGTCTTCGTTTATTAACCAGCCTTAAATTTAATAAGTTCAGTCTAATTCACTAGACATTTAATGAATACCTTTGGCATCCAGGTTTAATGGTTTTCTTTAGGAATACAATAGATAACCAGATTTAGACAAAATGTTGTTATATGTAATGCGAATACAATGAGAAATGCTGTGGGAACCCCAGAAGAGATTAATACCAATAGGGAGACTTGGAGAAAATGATGTTGGGGAAAATGTCAAGCTGGAAGGGAAAATCAACTCCCTGTTTGGCTCCAATTGTCAGATTATTCTGTACAGTAATTTTTTTTTTGAAGCTTTTTTTAAAAAACTGCTTACAGTAGTATTTAAGTTGCCTTAGTGTAATTCTCACAACAGCCTTGTCAAGTGTAGAGACTATTGCCCTCAATTTATACTTTAGAAAACACTTTAAGTAACTTGGCCAAGAATATACAATTCACAAATGGTGTAGACTAGGGAAATTGGAGAAGTGATAAACTGTGGCCCAGGAAAGTTCAGGGTTAAGTTTGTGAGGAAAGTCCGTAATCCCATGTGATTGAACTATGAAGGGAAGGATATAGAGGGGGATACAGTGATTGAAACCAGGAAGGTACTTCTGTTAAGTAAGCTATTTTCTTTTACAGGAGTTTCAGCAGCTTTTGCTGTAAAGCTCTTTAAATCATGGATAAACGAAAAAGATATCAATGCAGTAGCTGCAAGTCTTCGGAAAGTCAGCATGGATAACAGACTGATGGTTTGTAACTTTTCTTCCCATTCTTGCCAGCAGGTGTAAATGAGAGAAATTTCTCATTTTAAGACTGAAAAGAAAGTGTTAAATCTGATTTAAAGAAAGTTTAACCAGATAAATTCTTCTTTTAGGAACTCTTTCCTGCCAATAAGCAAAGTGTTGAACACTTTACAAAGTATTTTACTGAGGCAGGCTTGAAAGAGCTTTCAGAATATGTTCGGAATCAGCAAACCATTGGAGCTCGTAAGGAGCTCCAGAAAGAACTTCAAGAACAGATGTCCCGTGGTGATCCATTTAAGGATGTAAGTTTTTGTTTAAACTGTCTTTTTATGGCTAAGCTTCTAGCATAGAGATTTTCACTAATTTGAGGAAGTTATTTCACTAGGATGAGATTGAGTTAATAGTAAGGATGTTATACTGGAACTTTGCCTCAGTCTTTTGCATATGCTTCTTTAGTGCCTGACTGAGGCCCAGAAATGTAAGGGACTGGAGCTCAGGGCATCTTTCAGTTCTAAAGGTCTCTTTCTCTGTGGTACACATGTGGTTGCCAGTTGCATGGAAAAGGAGTTGTTACGTTTTTCTTAAAGGTCTAAACTTGATGTGTGAAGTATGTACATAATCAAAACTGACTTCTGTTACTAAATTTGGATTATTTTGCAGATAATTTTATATGTCAAGGAGGAGATGAAAAAAAACAACATCCCAGAACCAGTTGTCATCGGAATAGTCTGGTCAAGTGTAATGAGCACTGTGGAATGGAACAAAAAAGAGGAGCTTGTAGCAGAGCAAGCCATCAAGCACTTGAAGGTATTAGAACCATGCCTTGACAAAACAAACTATTCTGCTTTTACGTGGGGATCAGTGAACTGTGACTATACTTTTTAAAGAGGATTTATTGCATCCTGTGGTTCCTGGGGATGGCCCACAAGTAAATAGACAAATAGTAACATTAACTATTGAGGATAATCCTCTGAATTGGTCTGTGGTTCACAGATTAAAAACAAGAATATGGCCTGGCCAGGCATAATGGCTCACACCTGTAAAACCAGCACTTTGGGAAGCCAGCGCGGGAGGATTGCTTGAGCTCAGTTTAAGACCTGCCTGGCAACGTAGTGAGACCTCATCTCTACTAAAAATCACAAAAAGCCAGTCATAGTGGCACATGCCTGTAGTTCCAGCTACTCAGGAGGCTGAGGCAGAGGATCGCTGGAGCCCTTAAGATCAAGACTGCAGTGAGCTTACGATGGTTTTGTCAGACAGAGCCTGGGCGACAGGGCGAGATCCTGCCTCAAAAAAAAAACATGATGAAAAGGAACTTAAGCCTGTAATTAGATGTTTGCTTTTGAAGCAGGTATTGGAAAATACTAATATTGTTTGACATTTACTTGGACTACTTGGTATAGTATTGTTTATTTTACTTAGCTACTTAAGTCAATTTTCTGGGTTTTTTGGGTTTTTTTGGTTTTTTTTTTTTTTTTTGACAGTCTCACTCTGTCACCCAGGCTGGAGTGCAGTGATGTGATCTCAGCTCACTGCAGTCTCCATCTCCTGGGTTCAAGCGGTTCTGCCTCCTCAGCCTCCCAAGTAGTGCCTGGCTAATTTTTGTATTTTTAGTAGAGACAGGGTTTTACCATGTTGGCCAGGCTGCTGTCAAACTCCTGACCTCAAGTGATCCACCTCCTTGGCCTCCCAAAGTGTTGGGATTACAGACGTAAGCCACTGCGGCTCACGTCTTTTTAAAATTTCTGGTAAATGAGCTATAGTTTGCAGTGATTATAAAAGATGAGTTAAGTTCTGTATTGTCTGTATTGTAGGAGTTTTGTAATGGACAGTTATTTGTAATTAATGACTGAATCTTCTCTCCCTTCCTTTAACAGCAATACAGCCCTCTACTTGCTGCCTTTACTACTCAAGGTCAGTCTGAGCTGACTCTGTTACTGAAGATTCAGGAGTATTGCTATGACAACATTCATTTCATGAAAGCCTTCCAGAAAATAGTGGTGCTTTTTTATAAAGGTAATTTAGATTTTGAATTTTGTAAATAACATTTAATAAAAATCCTTGTAAATACAAAATGATCCAAATGATGAGTTATCTGGACATCAGCTGCCTGAAATATTTTACTTCTGGTTATGAGTCGCCCCTGATTAAATTGGGTGCTTTTTAGTGCACTGGTATTTGTTTAAAACATCTAAACCCTATTCACAAGTTAAAGTATGAAATCCAAAGCCGTCATTATGCGTCCTCAAACTTTGCCTCATACTCTAACCAGCTGTACGTTCCCCAAAGTTCAGCTAGATTCGATGGCTCACACTTATGATCCTAACACTTTGGGAGTCTGAGGCAGGAGGATCGCTTGAGCCCAGGAGTTCAAGACCGGCCTGGACTACATAAGGAGACCTCGTCTCTATTAGAAAATTAGCCAGGCAATGGTGGCGCAAGCCTGTAGTCCCAGCAACTCAGAAGGCTGAGGTAGGAGGATCGCTTGAGCCTAGGAGGTCAAGGCTGCAGTGAACCAAGATTGTGCCACTGCACTCCAGCAGCCTGGGGAACAAATGAGACCCTGTTTCCAAAAAAAAAAGCAAAAACCGGGTCCTGTAGTCTTAGCTCTATATAGTCATAGCTCTGGAGTTTTCAGCCTGTGTGAATCCTGCTTCTGTTCATCTTACCCTCCCACCCAGTGTTGACTTTCAGTAGTCCTTCAAGACCAGTTCAGAGTGCTTCTATAGCAACCCCAATTTCAGTTATCGTTCCCTTTTCTCTTGATCCCAATTTTAGAAACGTGGTCTAGTGGTTAGTAAAGACGAGACCCCTGTTGGGAGAAAATCCATTGCAGTTGGTCATAACACTTTGAAATTCTGCACTAATCAGACCAGCCTTGATCCTATGGAGTGTAGTTGGTGTGCACACATGCATTATTCTATCCTCCAGTTCTCATGGATGTTTTTAACTTTTCAGCAGTTTGTTTGCTAAGCAGGCATTTGCACATTTGGTGATTGTTCTAACTCTGTCTGAGTAGAGTATATTAAAACTCCCCTAATGCAGTGAGTTTTCTTTCCAGCTGAAGTCCTGAGTGAAGAGCCCATTTTGAAGTGGTATAAAGATGCACATGTTGCGAAGGGGAAGAGTGTTTTCCTTGAGCAAATGAAAAAGTTTGTAGAATGGCTCAAAAATGCAGAAGAAGGTAAGGATTTTCCTTTGTTTGATAATGCTCATTTTAATGTGGCCATAATATATCTTCACACGTGCTTCCTTCTTTCTAATGCCACTTTGTACCTGGAGTAGAGATTTTTGTTAACTTATAAGGCAGGTGGCAAAAGCTAGAGTTTAATTATTACAGTATATTTATGGCTCAGCCATAATAGTAAATGTTTTTGGTGAAATGGAAATTTTTGAGAATATTTAATGTTTATAAATTTGTGGATTTCTTTTTTTTACTTTTCTGTAATTAAAAATATAGAGACAGGGTCTCACTATGTTGCCGAGGCTGGTCTTGAACTCCTGGGCTCAAGCAGCCCTCCTGCCTCAGCCTCACAAAGTGCAGGGATCACAGATGTTACTGCACCCAGCCAGATTTTGGGATTTCCAAGTGAATGCTTTTGAATATCTCCCTCATCTAAATAGGGTATTAATAAAATTCCTTAACAGCTTCAAAGTTATATGGAGGCTGGGTGTGGTGTCTCACACCTGTAATCCTAGCATTTTGGGAGGCTGAGGCGTTCAGGTCACTTGAAGGCAGGAGTTTGAGGCCAGCCTGGCCAACATGGGAAACCCTGTCTCTACTAAAAATTTAAAAATTAGCCAGTTTTGGTGGTGGGCGCCTGTAGTCCCAGCTACTCGAGAAACTGAAGTGGGAGGATCACTTGAACCCTGGAGGCAGAGGTTGCAGTGAGCCAAGAGGGTACCACTGCACTGTGACCTGTGGGAAGGAGGGAGACTCTATCTTAAAAAAGCTTTGAAGTTATAAATGGGTACTTTGCTTTCTGATATATAATGTTTGCTTTTTTCCCCTATTCTAGAATCTGAATCTGAAACTGAAGAAGGTGACTGAATTTTGAAACTACACCCTCAGTAAAGCAAACAGGAGTTGTAGATAAAATGTCATGTCTCATGTGTCCTGGTTCTTACATCTTCCTACCTCCCTGTATCAAGCATGATATAAGGGCTTTCATGGCAAATTTTATTTTAACTGTTTCTATGGTTGCTGGAAATGTTGGGTTTAGTTTCTAAAACCATGTTTTAAGTAGCTACAGGAGCTATAGATTTGAATCTAATGTTGCATTAGTCTTTTCAGTTATCTTCTACCTCCTGTATTTTCTACTGTAATAATGTAATTTAAGGACTTCCACAATGAACAGTTCACTTTATTCCCTGGGTTTTCTATAAACAGTTTTCAAGATATGATTTGGTTAAAAAATAATTTGTTATAAAAATTCTGTTTGCAAATTAAACTGGAAAAGTATCCAAAGTCTCAAAAGGCAATGATTTGTGTGATAATATGGCATGCCCGGAGCCCTACTCATCAATGAAAACCCCATATGTAATAATCAAATTCATTTAACATGAATCTTGAATATGTGGACCATTGCTTGCATGTTAACTTTTTTTTTTTTTTTTTTTTTTTTTTGCATTTTTAACTCCAGATGTCCTAAAGCTCAATTGTTTGCTCTCTGGTTTTCATCCTTAGAGAAACCATGGAGAACAGACTTGAGAAGTTTAGGAAATCATAATGGGAAGAAGAAAGTTGAGCTTTTTCCCCTTGAGAAACTTATGCATTTAGTTTGTATCTTTCCAGGCAAAACAAATGGGTATTCTTTTCATACAGCCATTTTCAAATGAACCTTAGAAAAGTCTTAACATTTAAGGTATTTTATGCACAGAATACACTTAGATTGATGGGAAAGAACTCATAACGGAGTTTGAGTGAAGAAAATGACTGATGTACTAAACCCAGTAGAAATTGTTGAAAATGTTAAAGGTCAGCATGTTCTAATTGGGAATCTAGATATAGCTTAGATTTCCTATTGTCTTAGAGTATTTGCTATAACAAATGAAGTGCAATGACAATTATATATTCCTACTCGGTCATACTGGACTGGCTTCGTCTTAACATACTCAGTAATGACTCAAGCCTCTGGCTATTAACATACCCTAGTTGCCATTTTTTAATTGCCATGAGCCAGATACTTCTTGGTATACAATTGATCCATTTATTTTAATGGCTGCCTTTTCATTTTCATCTTTTCTTGCTGCTACCCATCTATGTATGTAGTCATTGGGGGGAAATGTAGCCACATTTTTTATGGGAAGACTTTGTGTTAAAAGTGAACATTTTGAAGGTTTTTAACTGGTGAGACTAGCCTGGAATAATGCCACCAGAGACTGAGTGGAAATCGCCCCTTTTGAAGGTGCCATTCTTATGAGCCAAAAGTTTGTCATTTAAAAGTTCATTTTGAGGGAATAACATGTAATATAATTTGAAATAAAGGTATAGAACCTTAAAAAGAATATTATAACTGATTGTTGTGAATGGGGTGAATTTGTTAAATGAATAACTTTGATAAAGTTTTTCATGCACAGACAAAATGTATTCACTAGATTTCTACGTAGTGATCTGCTTTTACTTTGTAATTTGTAGTTCTCAAAAGACTTTTTTTTTAAAAAATAAAGTCCATACTTACACTTAGGCTTTATACATCAGTCCTTTTTTCTTTTTTTTTTTTTTTTTTTTTTATTTTCTTTTTTTTTACTTTTGTTTTTTTTTTTTTTTTTTTTTTTTTTTTTGTAAATTCCATGTTATTACCTAGTGGTATTGTATGTTGTGTGTTCAGATGTCTTTACTGTATCTGTATACCATTAAGTAATAATTAGACTCCCAAACTGTAAACCACCTACACAGAATTCTGATGTAGCTAAAACTACATTAATATTTCTACAGCCAATTCATTGCATGTTTCTGCCGTATAAAGTGCCATTTTATACTGTGTATAGTGAAAAAGTGTCATCTTCCAGAACTACATTATAATCTTTGATCGTTTGTTTCTTCATAATGACAGAGTAGTGTTTCTTAGTACAATATAGTAAGTGGGTATCACTGTGACAGTAATAGTGTAAAGAAAGGGAATGCTTTATAAAAAGACTGCAGATTCTATTCCATATAAAAAGATTCTATTCTGAATCTTAAGTGGTAATTTTAGAATTCAGGTGCCAGTGCCAGCCTATGGCCTCAAATACGTAATTCTTAATATAGATGTTAAATTATACTTTTAATTATGATTGGATAAATGTTGATTTTTCTAACAGTGTCAGTTTCTAAGGATGTCTCCTCTTGGAAACTAAATGAGTTTTTAGAGCTGGTCATAAGTTTCTTAGCCTTACTCTGAGTTATAGATGTTATTTCATTATATATATAGATGTTTATTCCATTCTTATTTAACAAAAAAAAAAAAAGCTTCCTTCCATATACCAAAAATGCTACAGGATATTTTGAAATAGCATAATGATTTTAGTTAGGGGAAATGCATGGGACCAAGAGGTTGGACTTCTAATTGTTTTTCGAAAGCTTTTTTCCATTATACCCCCAGCCTTTTTAGACTTTTTTTCTAATAGAGTCCCCCATGAATTTTAATACCATAGATATGCTGCATATGTACCGTATCTCTGCTTTATACATGCAAAGAGTAAATTTTTTTTTTTTTTTTTTTTGAGACAGAGTCTCTGTTGCCCAGGCTGGAGTGCAGTTGCATGACGTCAGTTCACTGCAATCTCTGCCTCCCAGGTTCAAGCAATTTTCCTGTCTCAGCTTCCTGAGTAGCTGGGATTACAGGCGGCTACCACCACCCCTGGCTAATTTTTGTATTTTTAGTAGAGATGGGGTTTCACCGTGTTCGTCAGGCTGGTCTCAAACTCCTGACGTCATGATCTGCCCGCCTTGGCCTCCCAAAGTGCTGGGATTACAGGCGTGAGCCACTGCGCCCAACCAAAAAATTTTTTTTAATCCTTCTTGGTAGTGATTGACCCCCATTGAGAATGCATGCTCTAGTCTTTTTTAAAAGGGAAGAAGACCTAGTGATAGGCCTTTGCATTGGCAAGCATGTCTATACTGTGAAGTAGTAGTTTTTCTGTCAGGGTCAATAGAAAATAGATGAAATTCATTTTCAGCCAACCTTTCACCGGTTGTGCTTTGTACCTTAATCCACCACAGGCAACAGGCAAAGCATTTCCCACTGTCTTTCAAGGTCTTAACAGATTCTTACCTGATTGTAAATGTATCACTAAGTAGAATCATTTGGGTTCCTTTTATAAAAATCAGTGAAAATCCTCTAGATGAATGAATTAAAGTTGTAGGCATAACACTGATAAACGGTATTGAAATTTCACTGAGAAACCTCTGCTCTCATACTCAAGTAGGCTGCTTGCAGAAACTGACAACTATTGGTTGGCTTTAATGTAATGTAGATGCCAAAGTTTTAGTGTACAGTGTTAATTTCAACTACCAAATTACCTTTGTACAAATATTCCTCAGATACTGTCTACAGGTGCCATGTAAAATAGGTTAATAGGTATTTGCAAGTTCTGGTAAATTGCCTTGCTATGATTTTTCATGTTCAGTATTAGTCCCCTAGTATCAATATGAAGTTTTTCTATTCCCCAGCCTACTAAGGCCTAAAGGTTAAAATGCCAGGAATAAAAAGGTTTTCAATGGGCTTAATTTAAGTGGAATCTGGATGATGTGATAAGTACTCTTGTCTTCAGAGTAATGAGTTTATAATTGGCTTTTGTCCAAGAACTTTAAGTGGATTAATATCTTAACAATCTTTGACACAATTATATGAAACTGGATCAGAAAGGCTTCCTGACTCCTTTCTCTTCACTTTTTTTCTCCCAACTTAACTACAGGCAATTAACAGTCATTTTAAATCTAGTTATTTTTATTTTCCAGTGTATTTATTATCCTTTTATCTTTATGCTAGGAGTATAGTCTCACTTCTTAATGAGTTGATGGGATGAAGATACTTTTAAATGTGCTCAATCACTGTCATTTTAGTAACCCTGAATCAGAACCTCAGTTGTTAAAAGGCTTAACTGCTTGTGGCGACTACTGTAGTGCCCTAGAGAGGACAGTGGTTAAAATCTGCAGAATCCCTTGCTTTGTCATCTTCATCCAGAAGGACTGATACCTTGTTAAACTGTGATATGATTAGAATGTTTGTGGTTGTGTAGTGCATTTAGGGTGCTACAGCGTTAATCAAACATAATTGAGCTGTTCTGTTTCCAGTCAGTGTAACCATTTAAAAATACCTTGGCAAAACAAGCTAGGAGCTAGTTCATGCTAATATTCTTAAGGACAACAACAGTTTACAGCTTCTTTTTTTTTTTTTTTTTTTTAATCTGAAATCCTGAAGGCTGTGCTTAAAAGTTAACTTAGAGATAAACCTGTTGGAAATAAGTGATTCATTTATAGACTGAAGCCTCTATGACTTCAAAAAGATACTCTGCAGTCTCTGGCATTTGAAGGACAAAGTATTTTCTCTGTAAATACACCTCATTTCCATTCTAGTTAGGAGTAATGGCGCCCAGCACAGCACACACAATGGAGAAAACTGGATAGCTGGTAACTCACTTAGCTCTTGGCACTCTGAACAACCTCAAATGCGGCCATCCAAGCCAGTAATTCTACTGCTGCATTATTTCTGTGTTTAACTGTGAAACTTGCTGCTTGTCTGTACCCTTGAAATTGAATAAAATTTCATGAGACTCCTTGTTAATGTAGAGAAAAGCAATGACTGTTGAGTTGGTTGTACACTAAGGCCTCAGTCCTTGACCTTCCCCATTTTGCTCAGTGTTTTAAATACGACGTAAAGGCCTGTTTCCAGATATTTTTCCTCCAGACTCAAAGTTGTACATTTGTAAGACTCACATGTACCTCAAACTGTTTGTACATGTTCCAAAAATGCCAGTGTTTAATTCAAAAGAGATGAATGCAGTCTACTCCAGAATGCTTCGAGTCCTGTCCACTGTAACTCCAAAATAATCTCAAATGTCACCGCAATTCGGGCCACCAGCATCTCACCTAGTTACTAAGTGATTTTTGCATCCACTTTTGTGCATCTCATCTTTTAACAGCAAGAGTTGTCTTTGGATGTAGTTTACCAGTTGAAAATCTTTGTCTTTGCCTAGGTGGTCTTTCATGAACTATTCAGCTTCATCTGCCTTTTCCTCTTCATCACTATGTGCTGTGTAGTTGGCAGAGCTTATCCCATCCAAACCTGCAGGTAATTGAACAAGCTGATTACTAACTGGATTAGTATCCAGGGAATAGTGAAGATAGGAAAAAGGAGATTATAAAGCCCATCAGTTAATCCCATTTGTGTTTTGTGTTTTGAGCTGGCCTTGCCCTGTCGCCCGGGCTGACATGATCACAGCCGAGTGCAGCCTCAAACTCCTGGGCTCAAGCAATCCTCGCATCTCAGTGGCTGGGACTGCAGGTGTCACGCTTAATACTGTTATTAAAAAGACAACTAGGAGGGACGTTTGCTTGTAGAATGAAAACTTAGTGAATTCCAAGTATTAGGAAGCAGCTTTTCTTGGCAAGATGAGATGCAAGCTATTTGTGTCCTGTGGTTAGTATTGCTATGACTGATGTGACCAAGACAGAATGAGAAGCTGGCAGTCCACAAATGTGAAACATATACTGTCAGGCCCTCTGCTGAGCTTTAGGACTATGGTAATGAACAGCACTGGACCCCAAGATTCAAGCCTATAGGAGGAGATAGGAAATGAAGAGCAGACTGAATGCAAAACAAAAGGATGTGGGAGGAACTGTCAAATTGGAGAGTCCAATCTCAAGGATATAATCTGTAAATTATTAGGATACCATGAAAGACAAATTGCACTTGCTGATAAAATATGGTTTGCAAGCCCCTAATATCTGAACAAAACAGTGCATAGCTACAGTCTAATGGAGAAAGATCTGTCTCCATCTATTAGCTGTGTGACTGGGCAAATAATTTAGCGTCTGAATCTTGTTTCATAAACCTGTAAAATGAGAACAGCAATCCAATTTTGATTAAATGATATCATTGCTGAGCACAGTGGCACACACCTGTAATTTCAGCTACTGGGGAGGCTGAGATAAAGGATTGCTTGAGTCCAGGAGTTTGAGGATATAGTGAGCTATGATCATATGTGATAATAGCCACTGCCCTCCAGCCTGGAACATAGCAAAAAAAAAAAAAAAAAAAATCGTATCATTTTACCCAGTGATAAAATGACAGTCTCAACTACATGGGGCAGTTGAGAAGTTCTACTTAAAGGTGCTTAACCTGGCACATATTCGCTCAGTGAATGGTGACTGTTTTTATGTTCACCAAGGATGGGTGCATGGAAAAGCCAAGAGCTGTGGGCAGTGTGCCAAAGTCCTAAATACAGGGGTTTTTGTTGTTTTGTTTTGAGACTGAGTTTCACTCGTTGCCCAGGCTGGAGTGCAATAGCACGATCTCGGCTCACTGCAACCTCCGCCTCCCGGGTTCAAGTGATTCTCCTGCCTCAGCCTCCCTAGTAGCTGGGATTACAGGCATGTGCCACCATGTCCGGCTAATTTTGTTTGTATTTTTAGTAGAGATGGGGTTTCTCCATGTTGGTCAGGCTGGTCTCGAACTCCCAACCTCAGGTGATCCACCTGCCTCGGCCTCCCAAAGTGCTGGGATATAGGTGTGAGCCACCGTGCCCAGCCCTAAATACAAGTTTTTATGTTTGATAGGAACTGGTGGAAGGTAATTTAAGTTCCAGCAGCCATCATTATGATGCCTGCTTTAGCAACTATAAAAACGGAGAAGCAAGATAGTAGCTGAAATCCTCATAGCCCAGTAGTGAATGATAATCATGCTTTGTATGACTGGTCAAGTATTCAGTCAATCTCACAAAATCCTTTGTAATAACAGTATAAATATTATCAACTTCTAGGCCGGGCGCGGTGGCTCAAGCCTGTAATCCCAGCACTTTGGGAGGCCGAGACGGGCGGATCATGAGGTCAGGAGATCAAGACCATCCTGGCTGACACGGTGAAACCCCGTCTCTACTAAAAAATACAAAAAACTAGCCGGGCGAAGTGATGGGCGCCTGTAGTCCCAGCTACTCGGGAGGCTGAGGCAGGAGAATGGCGGGAACCCCGGAGGCGGAGCTTGCAGTGAGCTGAGATCCGGCCACTGCACTCCAGCCTGGGCGGCAGAGCGAGACTCCGTCTCAAAAAAAAAATAAATAAAAATAAATAAATATTATCAACTTCTAAGAACAAGAGAGAAGAGTTAATGGCAGGCGAAAAATATCCAACTAATGGAAGAAGGCAAGCAGATATGACCAACAGCCCAGCTTGGTTTTAGCTTTCTCTGTTCTGCCAAGCCCCTGTGGTGCCGCAGGTTGCTAACAACAACCCAAGAAGTTGATTGGAACTGCAAAACTCAGCAAGGTCTTGGGAGTCAGGGATGCTAGTTTCTTCTGAGAATGGGAGTGAGTAGAGTGGAGCTGAAAACAAGTTTATTGAATGTCTTAGGCCATCCTTTCCCCTTATGCGGGCAGGTGAGTGCCCCTACACAAATTCAGCAGAAAACAGAAGTTTCACCATCTGCAAAAGTTGGGAAAAGGTGAGGAGAGGGTGATAACGTACTGGGGATACCAGACAGATAAGAGTAAAAAAGCGTAAAAAAGAGTAAAAAAGAGTTAAAAAAAAGTATCAAAAATAAAAATAATGGCCAGACGCGGTGGCTCACACCGGTAATCCCAGCACTTTGGGAGGCCAAGGTGGGCAGATCACCTGAGGTCGGGAGTTTGAGACCAGCCTGACCAACATGGAGAAACCCCGTCTCTACTAAAAACACAAAATTACCCGGTCGTGGGGGCGCATGCCTGTAATCCCAGCTACTCAGGAGGCTGAGCAGGAGAATCGCTTGAACCCGGGAGGCGCAGGTTGCGGTGAGCCGAGATCGCGCCATTGCACTCCAGCCTCGGCAACAAAAGTGAAACTTTGTCTCAAAGAATAAATAAATAATAAAAATGTCAGCACTTTGGGAGGCCAAGGCAAGAGTTGCCTGAAGCCAGGAGTTCAAGACCAGCTTGGGCAACAGAGACCCCCATCTCTACAAAAAAAGTAATAAAGCCAAGTGAGCTACTTGGAGACTGAGGAGGGAGGATTGCTTGAGCCCAGGAATTCAAGGCTGCAGTGAACTATGATCACACTACTGAACTCCAACCTGAGTGACAGAGCAAGACCTTGTCTCTTAAAAAAAGGCTGGGGATGGTGGTTCATGCCCAGCACTTTGGAAGGCCGAGGCAGGTGGATCACCTGAGGTCAGGAGTTCGAGACCAACCTGGCCAACATGGCGAAACTAAAAGTACAAAAATTAGCTGGGCATGGTGGCAGGCACCTGCAATCCCAGCTACTCGGGAGGCTGAGGCAGGAGAATCGCTTGAACCCGGGAGGCAGAGGTTGCAGTGAGCCGAGATTGTGCCATTGCACTCCAGCCTGGGTGACAGAGTAAAACTCTGTCTCAAAAAAAAAAAAGGAAAAAAGACTGGGACGGGCCACTTCTAGTGCCCTTAAAAGGAGAGGTCATGTAGGCCGGGCATGGTGGCTCACGCCTATAATCTCAGCACTTTGGGAGGCCAAGGCTGGCGGATCACGAGGTCAGGAGATAGCAACCATCCCGGCCAACATGGTGAAACCCTGTCTCTACTAAAAATACAAAAATTAGCTGAGCATGGTGGCACGTGCCTGTAATCTCAGCTACTCGAAAGGCTGAGAGAGGAGAATCGCTTGAACCAGGGAGTTGGAGGTTGCAGTGAGCCGAGATTGTGCCACTGCGCTCCAGCCTTGAGACAGAGTGAGACTCTGTCTCAAAAAAGACAAAAAGTCTATTCCCAGCTCTGTGAGGTTTATTCTGAGTTCAAGGCTCCAGTATCAGCCAAGAAAGGGCCCCTCCCTAAGTTAAATTCCACATCTTTGGACTCTCTCCAAGCTTAAAATTTGAATAATCCTAACGCTTTCCCTTTTTCACCACCAGCCATAGAGATGATTGCTGCATCTTGCAGTTAGTACCTCTGTAATATGTCAGTATCCCCTCTGGGCCTTTCCAGTTCTCCAGTACGTGTTTTTAAATACTTTCTATTAGATCTCCTTGTTGTAATTAGGTTTCGCCTCTTTCCTGACTGGGAAGAATTGGTACCAGGACTGGTCCTATAAAAAAGACTCTCAAAGAGGGTATTTGGGGTTTGGTTTGAACTTAAATGCACTGCTGAGATTTTTGCCAGTGGGAAGTGGCATGCTAGGAATTCATGGTGTGGAATACCACATAATTAATCAAATTATCAATGACACAATGAATTAAGTGCTTTGGGGGATCAAGTGGCTGCTGCATTTGGCCATTATTGCAGTAATGATGACTACAAGGACTTGGAATGGTTGCATCCAAGTACACAAGAGCACCTATGGAAAGAAGATAACAAGCTCAGGTCTCTAAACTTTCAACTCAAGACGTGCTTATAAGACCAGAGAGCTTCTGTGATTGCCCTAAAAGAATCTTATTTTGTGTAGCCTCAGGACCAGCTGATAGATACAAAATTTAACCATGCCCAGCCAGACAAATTTGAAATCAGCTATTCCAAATATGTTCCAATAACTAAAAGAAACAGTCTAAAGAACTGAAAGAAAGATAATGATGTTTCACCAAACAGAATAAGCATTAAAGAGAGAGAAATTGCAAAAAGAACCAAATAGAAATTTCCTGGTTGAGGCCAGGTGTGGTGGCTTATGCCTGTAATCCCAGCACTTTGGGAGGCCGAGGCAGGCAGATCACCTGAGGTCAGGAGTTCGAGACCAGCCTGGCCAACATGGTGAAACCCCATCTCTACTAAAAATACAAAAATTAGCCAGGCATGGTGGCAGATGCCTATAATCCCAGTTACTCAGGAGGCTGAGGCAGGAGAATCGAACTTGGGAGGCGGAGGTTGCAGTAAGCCAAGATCACGCCAGTGCCCTCCAGCCTGGGCGACAAGAGCAAGACCCCATCTCAAAAAAAAAAAAAAAAATTTCCAGATTGAAAATTGCAATAACTAAAATAATTCACTAGAGGCTCAATATCAGATTTTAAGCTGGCAGAAGAGAGAAGGTGAATGAGAGAAGCTATATCAATTGAGATTATCCAGTCTGATAAATAGATAAAAGAACAAAGATGAGAGTCTCAGAGACCTGTGGAACACCATTAAGGATACAAACATGCACATTTGAAGTCTCGGAAGGAGAGAGAGAAATGGGCAGAAAGAATACCAAAAGGAATAGTAGTTAAAACATTCTAAATTTGATGAAAAACGTTAACGTGCACACCTAAGAAGATAAGCCAACTCAAGAAGGATAAACTCAAAGAGGTCCACACCTATATTCCGTTATAATCAAAAAGTCAAAAACCAAACACAAAGGGAAACTCATGAAAGCAGCAATAGAGAAGTGACTCATCATGTACAAGGGATCCTCAATAATATTTAAAGCTGGTTTCTCATCAGAAACGATGGAGGCCAGAAAGCAATGAATGGGATGACATATTCAAAATGCTGAAAGAAACAGAATGCCAAACAAGAATTTTATGTCCTGCAAGGCCGGGCGCAGTGGCTCAGCCTGTAATCCCAGCACTTTGGGAGGCCGAGGCGGGTGGATCACGAGGTCAGGAGATTGAGACCATCCTGGCTAAACACGTGAAACCCCTGCCTCTACTAAAAAAAAGAAAGAAAAAATTAGCCAGGGCGCAGGGTCGTAGTCCCAGAAGCCACTGGGAGGCTGGAGGCAGCAGAGAATGGCATGAACCCTCGGGAGGCAGAGCTTGCAGTGATCTGGCAGATCAAGGCCTAATTGCCTCCTCCAGCCCGGGCAAATAGAGCAAGACTCCATCTCAAAAAAAAAAAAAAAAAAAAAAGGAATTCTATATCCTGCAAACCTATATTTCAAACATGAAAATAATTAAGACATTCCTACTCAAACAAAACCTGTAAATTTGTCACTAACATATACTTAGTCCATTCCTGCTGCTATAACAAAATGCCTTAGACTTAGTAACTTTATACACAATCAAGTCCACAATCAAGATATCAGCCAGCAGATCCAGTTTCTGCTGAGCCCGTTGTCATGGACGGTACTTCCTATATGTTCTCACATAGTGGAAGTGGCAAAAATGCTAACTTACGACTCTTCTAAGGTAAGGGCATTAATCCCATTCATGAGGGTGAAATCCTCATGACTTAATCACTTCCCAAAAGGCCCCACAATTTAGTGATGGGCAGTTAAGATTTCAACATATGACTTTGGGGAAACCATCATTTGAAATGTTCTGCCCTCAAGGCCCTGGCATTCTGGGCCTGTGATGGGCAGGGTAGCCCCTGAAGACCACTGAAATATCTAGGATCAATCTTCCACGGTTTTGATGAATGGCACCTGGCTTCCTCTAAGCCATACTAATTTTCTTATCACATGGTTGCTTTGGCCATGTCCTTGATGTTGTCTCCTAAACATACTTTTTCATCTTTATGACTTGGCCAGGCTGAGAATTTCCCAAATATTTAACTTCTGCTTCCTTTTTGATTACAAATTCCATCTTTAGGACAAATGGTACACTCTTGTAATCCTGGGTACTTGAGAAGCTAGGGTGGGAAGATTGCTTGAGTTCAGGAGTTCAAGACCATCCTGGACAACATAGCAAGACTCCATTTCTTAAAAAAATAGCCAGGCATGGTGGTATGCACCTGTAGTCCCAACTACTCAGGAGGACAAGGCTGTAAGATTGCTTGATCCCAGGAGTTTGAAGCTGCAGTCAGTTATGATCCCGCCACTGTACTCCAGCCTGGGTAACAGCAAGACTCTGTCTCAAAAAAAAAAGGGGGGGGGCTGGGCGCAGTGGCTCATGCCTGTAATCCCAGCACTTTGGGAGGCCAAGGCAGGTGGATCACGAGGTCAAGAGATCAAGACCATCCTGGCTAACACGGTGAAACCCTGTCTCTACTAAAAAATACAAAAAAACTAGCGTGGGTGTGGTGGTGGGCACCTGTAGTCCTAGCTACTCGGGAGGCTGAGGCAGGAGAATAGTGTGAACTCAGGAGGCGGAGCTTGCAGTGAGCCGAGATAGTGCCACTGCACTCCAGCCTGGGCGACAGAGTGAGACTCTGTCTCAAAAAAAAAAAAAAAAAGAGGAAAATTATATAACTTTAAAAATCTTTGTTTCTCTCTTCTCACATTTTACTATAAGCAGTCAAGAGAGCCATACTGCACCCTCAACACTTGGCTTACATATTTTGCCTGCCAAGTATTCTATTTAATTACTTATAAATTCTGTCTTCTGGGTCAGGTGCAATGGCACATACATGTAATCCCAGCACTTTGAGAGGCTGAGACAGGTGGATCTCTTCAGCCCAGGAGTTTGAGACCAGCCTGGGCAAGATGGTGAAACTTCATCTCTACAAAAAATACAAAAATTAGCTGAGCATGCCATGCACTCCAGCCTGGATGACAGAGTGAGACTATCTCAAAAAAAAAAAAAAAAAGTTCTATTTTCCACAAAACACTAGGACATAAACACAATTCAGCCAAGCCCTTTACCACTTTATAAAAAGGATGGCCTTTCCTCCAGTTTCCAAAAGGATGTTCATCATTTCTGTATGACATCTCATCAGAATAGTCTTTATTGTCCATGTTTGTACCACTTAGGTAATCTCTAGAAAGACTGAGGATTTCCTCATGGCACTCCTCTTCTTCTGAGCCCTCACTAGAATTGTCCTTAGCACTCCATTCCCAGCAAGGTAGCCTTTTTCTATCACGCACTTTAAAACTCTTCCAACCTCTACCCATTGCCCAATCCTAAAGCCACTTCCACATTTTTATTTGTTTGTTTTTTTGTTTTGTTTTTTGTTTTGTTTTGTTTTTGAAATGGAGTCTCACTTTGTTGCCCAGGCTGGAGTGCAGTGGGGTAATCTCGGCCTACTGCAACCTCCACCTCCTGGGTTCAAGCAATTCTCCTGCCTTAGCCACCCTAGTAGCTGGGACTACAGGAACCCTCCACCAAGCCCAGCTAATTTTTGTATTTTTAGTAGAGATGGGGTTTCACCATGTTGGTCAGGCTGGTCTTGAACTCCTGACCTCAAACAATCCACCTGCCTCAGCCTCCCAAAGTGCTGGGATTGCAGGCATGAGCCACCACACTTGGCCCACATTTTTAGATATTTGTTATAGAAACACTCCACTTCTGGTACCAATTTTTGTCTTTGTGCATTCATGATGCTATAACAAAGTATCTTAGACCAATAAATGTATAAACAACAGAAATTTATTGCTCACAGTTCTGGAGGTTGGAAAGTCCAAGATCAAGGCACCAGCAGATTTGACGTCTAGTGAGAGACTATTCCTCATGGAAGTCGCCTGCTATGTGTCCTCAAATGGCAGAACAAGTAAACACATTCTTTCAGCCTCTTTTATAAGACACTAATCCCAAATATGAGGGTGGAACCTTCACGACTTAGTCAATTCACAAAAGGTCCCAATTCTTTTTTTTTTTTTTTTCTTTTTTTCCTGAGATGGAGTCTCACTCTGTAACCCAGGCTGGAGTGCAGTGGCGTGGTCTCGGCACACTGCAAACTCCACTTCCCGGGTTCACGCCATTCTCCTGCCTCAGCCTCCTGAGTAGCTGGGACTACAGGCACCTGCCACCACGCCTGGCTAATTTTTGTATTTTTTGTGGAGACGGGGTTTCACTGTGTTAACCAGGATGGTCTTGATCTCCTGACCTCATGATCTGCCCGCCTCGGCCTCCCAAAGTGCTGGGATTACAGGTGTGAGCCACCACGCCCAGCCGGTCCCAGTTCTTAATACCATCACCCCAGTAGTCAAGATTACAACATATGAACTTCAGGGGAACACATTCAGACTATAGCAAATACAAAAGAGAGTCTTTCAGGCTGAAACAAAAGGATACAACTCAAATCCAGTAGACAGTAACTCAAATTTACATGAGGAATTATTTTTTGTTTGTAATTCTTTCTTTTATCTGATTAAAAAGATAATACATAAGCCAATTAAATTAGAAAACAGTTTTGATGGGCTTATAATTTGTAAAGATGTAATTTGTGTGACAATAATAGCACAAAGAAGCAGAGAGGGAGCAGAGCTATATAAGAAGTTTTTGCATACTATTGCGATTAGGCTAGCATTATTTCATATATACTAGATTGTTACAAATTAAGATGCTAAAGGTAATACTATGACAACTGCTAAGAAAATCATTCATCATTCAAAAAATTACAGAACTAAAATGGCACCCTAAAAAATATCTAACGTAAAAGAAGACATAATGAAACAAGAAATGTGTATAAAAAACAAATAGCAAAAATGTATTAAACAGAGGAAGGAGACAGAGTAAGATGGCCAAATAGAAGGCTCCACTGATCATCCTCCCTGCAGGAACACCAAATTTGACAACTATCTACACAAAAAAGCACCTTCCTAAGTACAAAAAATCAGGTGAGTGATCATAGTATCCGGTTTTAACTTCAAATTATTGCTGGAAGAGGCAATGAAGAGAATAGGAAAGACAGTCTTGAATTGCTAACACCACCCCACCCCCATCTCCCAACAGTGGCCACATGCCACTGGCCCAGGGTGTGGAGAGGTAATCTGTGAACTTGGGGGAAAGAGGGTGCAGAGTTTGTGGGACTTTATATTGGAACTCAGTGATGACAACACCGGGCAAAACAGCCAATGTCCATAGAGAAAGCATTTAGAACAGCCCTAGTCAGCCAGGCATGGTGGCTCACACCTATAATCCCAGCACTTTGGGAGGACGGGGCAGGTGGATCGCCTGAGGTCAGTAGTTCAAGACCAGCCTGGCCAACATGGTGAAACCCTGTTTCTACTAAAAATACAAAAATTAGCTGGGTGTGGTGGTGGACACCTGTAGTCCCAGCTACTCAGGAGGCTGAGGCAGGAGAATCGCTTGAACCCAGGAGGTGGAGGTTGCAGTGAACTGTGATCACATCATTGCACTCCAGCGTGGGTGACAGAGCGAGACTCTGCCTCTTAAAAAAAAAAAAAAAAGAACAGCCCTAGCCAGAGGGGAATTGCCCATCCCAACAGTCAGAACTTGAACTTGAGTTTCAGTCAGCCTCACCACCATGAGCTACAGTACTCTGGGGTCCAAAATAAACTGGAAAGCCTATCTTGGCCACAAGGACTGCAACTCCTAGGCAAGTTCTAGTGCTGTGCTGGGTTCAGGGCCAGTGGACTTGGGGGGCATGCAACCCAGTGGGATACCAGCCAGGGCAGCCAAAAGAGTGCTTGCCTCATCCCTCCCCTAACACCAGGTAGTGCAGCTCACAGCTCCAGAAGAGACTCCTTCCTTCCACTTGAGGAGAAGAAAGGGAAGAGTAAAGAGCACTTTGTTTTGCAGCTTGGATACCAGCTCAGCCACAGTAAGGTAGGGCACCAGGCAGAGCCATGAAGTCCCCATACCAGGCCCTAGCTGCTGGATGACATTACTAGACACACCCTGAGCCTGAAGGAAACCTATTGCCTTGAAGGGAAGAACCCAGTTCTCACAGGAATTATCACCTGCTGACTAAAGAGCCCTTAGACCCTAAATAATCAGCAGTGGTAGTCAGGTAATACCTGCCGTGAGCCTTGGGTGAGACGCTGAGACAGACTTCAGGTGTGACCCAGCATATTCACAGCTGTGGTGACTGTGAGGAGACGCTTGCTTGAGCAATACAGAGGGAAAAATCAAGGGAACTTTGTGTTGCAAATTAGGTACCAGCTTGGGCACAGTGGGGAAGAGTAGCAAGTGAGTTATTGGGGTTCCCAGTTCCAGGCCTTAGCTCTTGGATGGCATTTCTAGACCTACCCTGAGACAGAGGGAAGCCCACTACCCTGAAGGATGAGTCCCAAGCCTGGTAACATTCACCAAAAGCTGACTGAAGAGCCCTTGGGCCTTAAGTAAACATTGGTGGTACACTGGCAGTGCTCCCCGTGGGCCTTTGTGTAGGGAAAAGAGAGATCAGACTCTTACTGTGTCTATGTGGAAAAGGAAGACATAAGAAACTCCATTTTGATCTGCACTAAGAAAAATTGTTTTGCCTTGAGATGCTGTTAATCTGTAACTTTAGCTCCAACCCTGTGCTCACAGAAACATGTGCTGTATGGAATCAAGGTTTAAGGGATCTAGGGCTGTGCAGGATGTGCCTTGTTAACAATATGTTTACTGGCAGTATGCTTGCTAACAGTCATCGCCATTCTCCATTCTCGATTAACCAGGGGCACAATGCACTGCGGAAAGCCGCAGGGACCTCTGCCCAAGAAAGCCAGGTATTGTCCAAGGTTTCTCCCCTCTGAGACAGCCTGAGATATGGCCTTATGGGAAGGGAAAGACCTGACTGCCCCCTAGCCCAACACCCGTAAAGGGTCTGTGCTGAGGAGGATTAATAAAAGAGGAAGGCCTCTTGCGGTTGAGACAAGAGGAAGGCCTCCGTCTCCTGCATGTCCCTGGGAACAAATGTCTCAGTGTAAAACCCGATCGTACATTTGTTCTATTCTGAGATAGGAGAAAACCACCCTGTGGCTGGAGGCAAGATATGCTGGCGGCAACGCTGCTCTGTTACTCTTTGCTACACTGAGATGTTTGGGTGGAGAGAAGCATAAATCTGGCCTATGTGCACATCCCGGCATAGTACCTTTCCTTGAACTTATTTGTGACACAGATTCCTTTGCTCCCATGTTTTCCTGCTGATCTTCTCCCCACTATCACCCTGTTCTCCTGCTGCATTCCCCTTGCCAAGATAGTGAAAATAGTAACCAATAAATATTGAGGGAACTCAGAGACCGGGGCTGGTGCAGGTCCTCCGTATGCTGAGCGCCAGTCCCCTGGGCCCACGGTTCTTTCTCTATACTTTGATTCTGTGTCGTCTTTCTTTTCTCAGTCTCTCTTCCCACCTGACAAGAAATACCCACAGGTGTGGAGGGGCTGGCCCCCTTCACCTTTGGTGGTAGTGGTGGACATGGGAAGAGACTCCTCTGCCCAGGGAAAGGGGAAGGAAGAGAGGGAAGGACTTTGTCTTGTGGTTTCGGTGCCAGCTTAGCCACAGTAGAATAGAGCACCAGGTAGATTTCTAAGGTTTCTGACTCCAGACCCTGGCTTCTGGACAGCATCTCTGGACCTGCCTGGGGCCCAAGGGAGCTTGCCTCCCTAAAGGGAAGGACGGACCGGCTTTATCATCTGCTGACTGTAGAGCTCTAAGGCCTTGAGTGAACATAGGTGACAGCCAGGTAGTGGGTACAGCTGGCCTTGGCTGAGACCCAGTGCAATGCTGGTTTCAGGTCTGACCCAGCACAGTCCCAATAGTGATAGTGGCCACAGGGGTGCTTTTGTCACCCCTCCCCCAGCTCCAGGCAACTCAGCACAGACAGAGAGACTCCATTTGTCTGGGAGAAAGTAAGGGAAAAGAACGGGAGTCTCTGCCTGGTAATCCTGAGAATTCTTCCAGATCTTATCCAAGGCCACCAAGGCAGTACGTCTACAAGTCTGCAAGAACCGCAGTGTTATTGGGCTTGGGTTACCAAGATGCAGATATAGTTACAGTGACCAAAAACTTAGAGCATAACACCCAAGTCACTTCAAATACCTGGAGAGCCTTCCCAGGAAGGACAGATACAAATAAGTCCAGACTGCAATATACACCTAACTCTTTTTTTCTTATCTCTTCTCTTTTGGTTTTTTTTTTTGAGACAGAGTCTCACTCTGTTACCAAGGTTGGAGTGCTGGAGTGCTGGAGTGCTGTGGCACAGTCACGGCTCACCGCAGCCTCAATCTCCCAGGCTCAGGTGATCCACCTCAACCTCCTGAGCAGCTGGGGCTACAGGAGCACACCACCATGCCTGGCTAGTTTTCTGTATTTTTACTAGAGATGGGGTTTCACCACATTGCCCAGGCGGGTCTCAAACTCTTGGGCTTAGCGATACACCACCTTGGCCTCCCAAAGTGCTGGGATTACAGGCACGAGCCACTACACCCAATCAATACCTAACTATTAACAAAAAATAAAAAATAATTTTAAAAATACATAACTCTTCAATGCCCAGACACCAACAACCACCTGTAAGCATCAAGATCATCCAGGAATGCATGACCTCACCAAATGAACTAAATAAGGCACCAGGGATCGATGCTAGAGGGACAGAGATATGTGATCTTTCAGGCAAATAATTCAATAGAGCTGTTTTGAGGAAACTCAAAGAAATTCAAGATAACACAGAGAAGGATTTCAGAATCCTTCAGAGAAATTTTAAAAAGGCATTGAAATAATAACTTTTTAAAAATTTGTTTTGTTTTGTTTTGTTTTTGAGACAGAGTTTCGCTCTTATTGCCCAGGCTGGAGTGCAATGGTGCAATCTCGGCTCATGGCAACCTCCATCTCCCAGGTTCAAGCGATGCTCCTGCCTCAGCCTCCTGAGTAGCTGGGATTACAGGCATGCACCACCACGCCCGGCTAATTTTGTATTTTCAGTGGAGACAGGGTTTCTCCATGTTGGTCAGGCTGGTCTCAAAATCCCAACTTCAGGTGATCCACCCGCCTTGGCCTCCCAAAGTGCTGGGATTATAGGCGTGAGCCACCGCGCCTGGCCCTTTTATTTTTATTTTTATTTTTTTGAAATGGAGTCCCGCTCTGTCGCCCAGGCTGGAGTACAGTGGCGCGATCTCGGCTCACTGCAAGCTCCGCCTCCCGGGTTCATGCCATTCTCCTGCCTCAGCCTCCTGAGTAGCTGGGACTACAGGCGCCTGCCACCACGCCCAGCTAATTTTTGTATTTTTAGTAGAGAAGGGGTTTCACCACGTTAACCAGGATGGTCTCGATTTCCTGACCCTGTGATCTGTCTGCCTTGGCCTCCCAAAGTGCTGGGATTACAGGCGTGAGTCACTGCGCCTGGCCCAATAACTATTATTTTTTTGAGACACGGTCTCACTTTGTCACTCAGGCTGGAATGTGGTGGCACGATCTTGGCTCACTGCAGCCTCAATGTCCTGGGCTGAAGCGATGCTCCCAGCTCAGGCCCCTGAGTAGCTGGGACTGCAGGCACGTGCCACCATGCCCAGCTGATTTTTTGGTATTTTTTGTAGAGATGAGATTTCTCCAGGTTGTCCAGGCCGTTGTTGAACTCCTGAGCTCAAGGAATCTGCCCACCTCAGCTTCCCAGGTGCCAGGATTACAGGCATGAGCCACTGCACCTATCCAAGATTGAAATAATTAAAAATAATCAAGCAGAAATTCTAGACTTAAAAAATGTAACAGACAAACTGAAGAATGTATCAGAGTCTTTTAATAGCAAAACTGATTAACAGAAGAAAGAATTGTTGAGCTTGAGGACAGGTTATTTGAAGTCACACAGGGAAGACATAAGAAAAATGAAACAGAATGAAGCATACCTGTGAGAGCTAGTAGTCCCAGCTACTCAGGAGGCTAAAGCAGGAGAATCACTTCAACCCAGGAGGCAGAGGTTGCAGTGGGCTGAGATTGCGCCATTACACTCCAGCCTGGGTGACAGCGAGACTCCATCTCAAAAAAAAAAAAAAAAAGGAAAGAATAGAATCTCAAAAGGGCAAATCTGGCTGGGTGTGGTGGCTCACACCTATAATCCCAACACTTTGGGAGGCCGAGGCAGGTGGATCACCTGAGGTCAGGAGTTCAAGACCAGCCTGGCCAACATGGTGAAACCCTGTCTCTACCAAAAATAGAAAAATTAACCAGGCATGGTGGCACACACCTGTAGTCCCAGCTACTTGGGACTGAGGCAGAAGAATCGCTTGAACCTGGGAGGTGGAGGTTGCAGTGAGCCAAGATTGTGCCATGCATGCCAGCCTGGATGACAGAGCAAGACTCCATCTCAAAAAAAAAAAAAAAAAAAAGGGCAAATCTAAGTTACTGGCCTTAAAGAGGAGGTTAGAGACAGAGGTAGAACGTTTATTCTAAGGGATAATAAGAGAGAACTTCCCAAACCTAGAAAAAGATATAAATATTCAAGCACAAGAAAGTTCTAGGCCGGGCGCGGTGGCTCAAGCCTGTAATCCCAGCACTTTGGGAGGCCGAGATGGGCGGATCACGAGGTCAGGAGATCGAGACCATCCTGGCTAACACGGTGAAACCCCGTCTCTACTAAGAAATACAAAAAATAGCCGGGCGAGGTGGCAGCGCCTGTAGTCCCAGCTACTCGGGAGGCTGAGGCCGGAGAATGGCGTGAACCCGGGAGGCGGAGCTTGGAGTGAGCAGCGATCCGGCCACTGCACTACACAATGGACGACAGCGGGAGACTTTTTCAAAAAAAAAAAAAAAAAAAAAAAAAAAAGAAAGTTCTAGAACACCAAGCAGATTTAACCCAAAGACTACTTCAAGGCTTTTTTTTTTTTTTGAAACAGAGTCTCGCTTTGTCATCCAGCCTGGAGTGCAGTGGTGCAATCTCGGCTCACTGCAAGCTCCATCTCCCGGGTTCACGCCATTCTCCTGCCTCAGCCTCCCAAGAAGCTGGGACTACAGGCACCCGCTGCCACGCCTGTCTAATTTTTTGTATTCTTTTTAGTAGAGACGAGGTTTCACCATGTTAGCCAGGATGGTCTCGATCTCCTGACCTTGTGATCTGCCCGCCTCAGCCTCCCAAAGTGCTGGGATTACAGGCATGAGCCACCGCGCCCGGCCACTACTTCAAGGCATTTAATAGTCAATTTCCAAAGACCAAGGATAAAGAAAGGATCCTAAAAGCAGCAAGAGAAAAGAAACAAATAACATAGAATGGAGCTCCAATACATTTGGCGGCAAACTTTTCAGTGGAAACCTTACAGGGCGAGAGAGACTGACTTGACATATCTAAAGTGCAGAAGGAGAAAAAAATGTCTGTAATACTAGCATAGTGTGTCTGGTGAAAATATCCTTCAAACATGAAGGAGAAATAAAGACTTTCCCAAACAAAAGCTGAGGGATTTCATCAACACCAGACCTGTCCTACAAGAAATGCTAAAGGGAGTTCTTCAGTTTCAAAGAAAAGAACATTAATGAACAATACAAAATCATCTGAAGGTACAAAACTCTCTGATAATAGTAAGTACAAAGAAAGACACAGAAATACAGAATATTATAACACAGTGATTATGATGTATAAGCTACTCATATCTTAAGTAGAAAGATAGAAAGGTAAACTAATCAAAAATAATAACTACAACAACTTTTAAAGACACAGACAGTACAATAATATATAAATAAAAACAAAAAGTTTAAAAGTGGGGAGACAAAGTTAGAGTTTATATTAACTTTCTTTTTGCTTGTTTTTTTAGTTTATGCAAACAGTGTTAAGTTGTCATTAGTTTAAAATAAAGTGTTATAAGATATTATTTGCAAGTCTCATGGTAACCTCAAATCTAAAAGCATACAACAGATACACAAAAAATAAAAAGCAAAAAATTAATACATACCACCAGAGAAAAATTACCTTCACTGAAAGGAAAACAGGAAGGGAGAGAAGACCACAAAACAACCAGAAAACAAATAAAGAATGGCAGGAGTAAGTCCATATTATTAATAATAACATTGAATGTAAATAGACTAAACTCTCCAATCAAAAGACATAGAGTAGCCGAATGGATTAGAAATAAGACCCAGTGGCCGGGCGCGGTGGCTCATGCCTGTAATCCCAGCACTTTGGGAGGCCGAGGCGGGTGGATCACAAGGTCAGGAGATCGAGACCACGGTGAAACCCCGTCTCTACTAAAAATACAAAAAATTAGCCGGGCGCGGTGGCGGGCGTCTGTAGTCCCAGCTACTCGGGAGGCTGAGGCAGGAGAATGGCGTGAACCCGGGAGGCGGAGCTTGCAGTGAGCCGAGATCGCGCCACCGCACTCCAGCCTGGGGGACGCAGCGAGACTCTGTCTCAAAAAAAAAAAAGAAACAAAAGAAATTAGACCCAGTGATCTATTACTACAAGAGACACACTTCACCTATAAAGACACTTATAGACAGGAAATAAAGAGATGGAAAAAGATATTGTATGCAAATAGAAATCAAAAAAGAGCAAGAGTAGCTATACTTATACCAGACAACATAGAGGTTTTTTTTTAGACAGAGTCTCACTCTGTCATCCAGGCTGGAGTGCAGTGGCATGATCTTGGCTCACTGCAACCTCTGCCTCCCGAGTTCAAACGATTCTCCCACCTCAGCTTCCTCAGCAGCTGGGACTACAGGTGTCCGCCACCACGCCTGGCTAACTTTTGTATTTTCAGTAGAGATGGGGTTTCGCCATGTTGGCCAGGCTGGTCTCCAACTCCTGATCTCAAGTGATCTCCCCGCCTCAGCCTCCCAAAGTGCTGGGTTTATAGAGATGAGCCACTTCACCCGGCCAGACAGCATAGGTTCTTTTTTTGAGACAGTTTTGCTCTGTCACCCAGGCTGGAGGGCAGTGGTGCAATCTCAGCTCACTGAAACCTCCGCCTCCCAGGTTCAAGTGATTCTCATGCCTCAGCCTCCTGAGTAGCTGCGATTATAGGCACGCACCACCACACCCAGCTAAATTTTGTATTTTTAGTAGAGACAGGGTTTCACCATGTTAGCCTGGCTGGTCTCAAACTCCTGACCTCAAATGATCCGCCCACCTCAGCCTCCCAAAGTGCTGGGATCACAGGCATGAACCATCATGACTGGCCAAACAACATAGATTTTAAGACAAAAACTATAAAAAGAGACAAAGAAGGTGATTACATAGTGATAAAGGGGTCAATTCAACAAGAGTGTTTAACAATTGTAAATATATATGTACCCAACTGGGGCACCCAGACATATAAAGCCAATATTATTAGAGTTGAAGAGAGAAATAAACCCCAATACAATAATAGCTAGAGGCTTTAACACCTCACTTTCAGCATCGGACAGATCATCCAGACAAAAAATTAACAAAGAAATGTCAGACTTAATCTGTACTATAAACCGAATAGACCTAATAGATATTCACAGAACATTTTATCCAACAGCTGCAGAATACACATTCTTCTACTCGACACATGGATCATTCTCAAAGATAGACCATGTGTTAGGTAACAAAACAAATTTTAGGCTGGGCACAGTGACTCACGCCTCTAATCCCAACACTTTGGGAGGCTGAGGCGGGTGGATCATGAGGTCAGGAGATTGAGACCATCCTGGCTAACATGGTGAAACCCCGTCTCTACTAAAAATACAAAAAATTAGCCAGGCGTGGTGGTGGGCGCCTGTAGTCCCAGCTACTCAGGAGGCTGAGGCAGGAGAATGGAGTGAACCCGGGAGGTGGAGCTTGCAGTGAGCCAAGATTGCACCACTGCACTCCAGCCTGGGCGACAGAGCAAGACTCCATCTCAAAAAACAAAACAAAACAAAACAAAACAACAAAAAAGTCTTAAAACATTCAAAAATTGCTATATACATGAGTGGAAAAAAGTAAATAGATACAGAATAGAGCACAAGCAGGATCTTAAAAAATGGTTTAAAAAGCCAGTTGCAGTGACTCACACCTGTAATCCCAGCACTTTGGGAGGCTGAGGAGGGTAGATCAACTAAGGTCAGGAGTTCAAGACCAGCCTGACCAATATGGTGAAACTCCACCTCTACTAAAAATACAAAAATTAGCCGGGCGTGCTGGCACATGCCTGTAATCCCAGCGACTCAGGGAGGCTGAGGCAGGAGAATCGCTTGAACCAGGGAGTAAGAGGTTGCAGTGAGCCAGGATCAGGCCAGAGCTGGACCAGCTGGAGAATTTGCTGAAGGTGAGCGACATTGCCGGTGAGATGCAGGGCCAGCCTGAGGGTGGCCCAGAATGAGCTGGTGACCTTCAGTGAGGAGCTGGCCCACCTCTACCATCATGTGTGCATGTGAAACAACTGGAGGCCCAGCTCTGTCACGGGGACTACCTGAGGGCCAGGGTGGGGCCAGCTGCACCAGCCCCGCGGGCAACTCCTCCATCCTCCTACCCAAGGGGCTGCTGGCTGCAGAGGCAGGCCAAGCACACAGCAGGACCAGGGACATCAGCCCCTCACGTAGCTCCTCGCTGCTATCGCCCCTGGGTGACCCACGCTGGGAGCCCATGGATATCTACCGCCTGATTGGTATCATCTGCCACCAGATCAAGCACCTGCAGGCAGCTGTGAACCACATAATGGAGCTATTGTGGCGGCGCATCCCCTCGCAAGAGCTGGGCCCAACCATGGACAAGTTCAAGGAGGCTGTCATGGAAGAGATCCTCAGGTTGAAGTCTCTGCTCAGCACCAAGCGGGAGCAGCTCACCAGGCTGCGCACCGTGCTGCAGGCCAGCCAGCAGGCAGCCAAGGTGGCCCTCACCAAGCTGAAGGGCAAGAATGCAAAGGAGAAGACCATGGTTACCAAGACCAGGAGGAAGCTGTGCAATGAGCTCCAGGTGCTCGCCTCTGAGGAGGACGTGGCCACCTTCTCCTCACTGTGTGCCACGTTTGCCACGTGAAACGAGTACATCACAGCTGGATGAGACGCAGCAGCAGCTGTCAGCTGCAGAGGATGAGAAGGCGCTGAACTCGCTGCTGCACATGGTCATCCTGCAGAAGCTGGCACTGACCCAGTGGCTGGAGCTGCTCAAGCTGGATCACACAGACCTGATGTGACCCCACCAAAGCTGCCCCCAAGGCCAAGCCAGCCACCCCAAGCTTAAGTTATGCCTGCCCCTGCGCCTGTGACAGGGCCAAGAGCACTGGGCTGGCCAACCAGGTGTTCCACATTACAGGTATAAGCAACCGTGCCTGGCCCAGTCCCTGAGTTTTTAATGGGAGGGAGGAAAAGCTTTAATGTTGGCCAGAGTGATGGCTCACGCCTGTAATCCCAACACTTTGTGAGGCCAAGGCAGGAGGATGGCTTGAGCTCAGGAGTTGGAGACCAACCTGGGCAACACAGCGAGACTGAGACCATGTCTCTACAAAAAAGTAGTGGGGCATGGTGGCATGCACCCGTGGTCCCAGCTTCTTGGGAGGCTCAGGTGGGAGGATCACTTGAGCCCTGCAAATCAAGACTGCAGTGAGTCATCATCACGCTGCTGCACTCAGCCTGGGCAATAGAGTAAAAAAAAAAAAAAAAAAAACAACGCTTTAAAATGTTGAGGATGTCGAGAGCTGCTGCGTGGAAAGGCCTCTGTACAGACTGAAGAAACTTCCCTGGCTGCCAGGCTTGCCAAGAGCCCTCCAGAAATGCCCACCATGGGGCTATTTGTTACAATGTTCTTTTTTTAATCTGATCAACCTGTGCACTTTTGATATTTTGATACTATATTTGCTTCCTTAATTCCTCATGCACTGACAGCCTCAGATGCCGTGGTCTGTACCCATGGGCCTGTCGCTGCCTGCCCCAGCTCCCTCTGTGTTGGTCTGGTGTCAGCACGAGGAAGAGCTGTGTGCTCTGTAGCACGTAGCTCTAGACTGTGGAGATTAGGGCTTTGACCAGAGAATTCACCAGAGAAGGCATCTAGGCCTGAGTTGCTCTTTGTGCAAAATTTTTGTATTATAAATTCAATTTCTTGTTATAGGTCTATTCAGATTTTCTATTTATTTTTTTATTTTTATTTTACTTATTATTATTTTTTGAGGTGGCATCTCACTCTGTTGCCCAAGATGGAGTGCAATGGCGCAGCCTTGGCTCACTGCTGTCTCCCAGGTTCAAGCAATTCTCCTGCCTCAGCCTCCCAAGTAGCTGGGATTACAGGCATGCGCAATGACACCATTCTAATTTTTGTATTTTTAGTAGAGACTGGCTGGTCTTGAACTCTTGACCTCAGGTGATCCACCCGTCTTGGCCTTCCAAAGTGCTGGGACTACAGGTGTAAGCCACCGCACCCAGCCTTTTTTTTTTTTTTTTTTTGAGACGAAGTCTCACTCTGTCACCCAGGCTGGAGTGCAGTAGTGCAGTCTCGGCTCACTGCAACCTACACCTCCTGGGTTCAAGCAATTCTTGTGCCTCAGCCTCCCGAGTAGCTGGGATTACAGGTGTGTGCCACTATGCCTGTCTAATTTGTTGTATTTTTAGTAGAGACAGGGTTTCGCCATGTTGGCCAGGCTGGTCTCAAATTCCTGACCTCAGGTGATCAGCCCACCTCAGCCTCCCAAAGCTGGGATTACAGACATGAGCCACCATGCCTAGCCAGATTTCTTATTTATTTTTGAATCAATGATTGATGAGAAGCAATTGGCATTGGGTCAGAATTTTAAATGAAAAAAAATTTTTTTTGTTTCTTGGAGACAGTGTCTCGCTTTGTTGCCCAGGCTGGAGCACAGTGGGACAATCTCAGCTCACTGCAGCCTCCGCCTCCTGGGTTCAAGCTATTCTCGTGCCTCAGCCTCCCAAGTAGCTGGGACTACAGGCGTCCGCCACCATGCCCAGCTAATAGGGTTTCACCATGTTGCCCAGGCTCAAGCATTCCACCTGCCTCAGCCTCCCAAAGTGCTAGGATTATAGGTGTGAGCCACCATGCCTGACCAAAATGAACATATTTTTTGATTCAGCAGTTCCAATCCCAAGAATTTATTTCAGTTATATGTTGCCATATGCTAAAGTTCAGTGGCATAAAACAATAACCATGTTATTATGCTCACAGATTCTGTGGTTCAATAATTCAGGTAGGGAGCAGTGGAGATAGATTGCCTCCATCCCACATGTCTGGGCCCTAATCTGAGAAAATCCGAACACTTGGGAAGGGAAGCAACTCAAATGACAGCGGCTTGGAGTCATTAGCATCTGACTTAAGATGACTTGAAGACCAGGGCTTTCCAAAAGTTACTTACATGTAGTCTTTCTATGTGACAGGCTTCTCATGGCATGGTGACTAGATTCCAAAAGGTAGCCCTCCAAGAGGGAGCTGCCAGAGAGCAGGTGTTCTGTGAAGACCAGATGGAAGTCGCATGACCTTTTATGATCTAGAATGATGTCTCCCACAGTCCATTATTTGAAGCAGTTACTGGTTCCAAAGAGCATGTGAAGTGGGAGATATTGTTGTGGACATTTCTGGGAAATACAGTCTGTCAGACTTTTTACACAAATACTTGTATTTGTTAAGTGTAAAAAGGGAGGCAGAACAATAACTACAGCAGTCTCATTCACAAAGTTTTACAATGTGTACATATGGGCAGGTGCAAATGCATAGAGAGAGAACCAGAAAGTAATGGGATTTTCTTTTCTTTTTTTTTTTTTTGAGACCCAGTTTCGCTCCTGTTGCCCAGGTTGGAGTGCAATAGCGTGATCTAGGCTCACTGCAACCTCTGCCTCGCGAGTTCAAGCAATTCTGTCTCAGCCTCTTGAGAAGTTTGGATTACAGGCACATGCCACTATGCCTGGCTAATTTTTGTATTTTTAGTAGAAACGGGGTTTCATCATATTGGTCAGGCTGGTCTCGAACTCCTGACCTCAGGTGATCTGCCTGCCTCAGCCTCCCAAAGTGCTGGAATTACAGGTGTGAGCCACCATGCCCGGCCGGGATTTTCATACTGATTATCTCTGTAACGGGGAATAGGGAGATAGGTAAAGTGGGACTTTCACATTTTGATCTACATTCTTTTGTATTATATGAAAATTATTTTTTATTTGAGTAATAAAATATCAATGTTGAATCCATAGTCGTCAATAAAAAGGAACCAACTACTGATGCATGCAACAATATGGATAAATCTCCAAAGCATATATGCCAAGTGAAAGAAACCGGGCCAGCCTCAGTGACTTATGCCTGTAATCCCAGCACTTTGGGAGGCCAAGGCAAGAGAATCGCTTGGGCCAAGGAGTTCAAGACCAGCTTGGGCAACATAGTGGGACCCCGTCTCTACAAAAAAAAAAAAAAAAATGTTTTTAATTAGCTAGGCATGGTAGTGCACACCTGTGGTCCCAACTACTCGAGAGGCTGAGATGGGAGCCGGAGAAGTGAAGTCTGAGTAAGCCATGATTGCACCACTACACTCCAGCCTGGTAAAAAGAGTGAGAGCCTGTCTCAAAGAAGGGTAGGGAAGGGAAGGGAAGGGAAGGGAAGAAAGAAAGGAGGGAGAGAGGGAGGGAGGGAGGGAAGGAAGGAAGGAAGGAAGGAAGGAAGGAAGGAAGGAAGGAAGGAAGGAAAGAAGGAAGGGAGGAAGGGAGGGGAAGGAAGGGAGGGAGGGAGGGAGGGAGGGGAAGGGAAGAAAGAAAGAGGGACAGAGAGGGAGGGAGGGAAGGAAGGAAGGAAAGAAGGAAGGGAAAAAAGAAAGAAAAGAAAAGAAAGAAAGGGAGAGAGAGGGAGGGAGGGAGGGAGGAAAGAAGGAAGGAAGGAAGGAAGGAAGGAAGGAAGGAAGGAAGGAAGGAAACCAGACTCCAAAGTTTCCATATTGTATGATTCCATTTATGTGACATTCTGGAAAAGACAAAACTGTTAAGGTGCCAGCTGCTGAAGGTGGGATAGAGATTGCCAGAAAAGCAGTATGAGGAAACGTATGGGCATTGTGGAGATGTTCTTTCTTTTCTTCTTTTTAATCAGCCATATGCTAAGAAAATATTGTAACTGAATATTATTGGGGATGGTGGCTACGTGTACATCTCTCAAAATATTGTACCATGTGTTTAAGATGGGTAAACTTATTGTATGTAAATCACACCTAAAGAAGGCTGATTTTAAAATTATCAAAATATCAATGTTGAAAACATCAGTTCTCATGAAATAATATAAGCTACGGATGCCTTCAAATTCCCAAGCAAAAGAAAAATTTAAGGCAACATGCATGAATTTACACAATGCCAATAATTAAGGTCCAGGGATTAGAAACACAGGGGTTTGACCCAGGGAGGTGGTGTGTTAGGGAGGAAAAAAAAACAACAAAGAAACACAGGGGTTTTCAGAGAGAGATGTGAGACACACAAGGAGAAACTTCTAGAACCTACAATCCAAAGTGCTTTGTGGCCGGGGGTGAGCTTGAAAAAAAAAAAAAGTGCTCTATGAAGGCAATGTATTGGGAGTTATTCGATGGTTGGCATTTGCCAAATTTATAAACCTAGCAAGTACAGTGAATTTCACAAGGTGCAAGAAAACAAAGCTTATGGTGAGATGTAGATTGACAAATGTCTTAGTTGCCAATTGACATACAAAATGAAAAACCAGAGTCTTGCTATTAGGATAAAACGCCAAGTTTTTGTTTTTAGAGACAGGGTCCCACTATGTTGCCTAAGCTGGACTCCAATACTTGGGCTCAAGCGATCCTCCTGAGTAGCTGGGACTATAGGTGCAAGTCACTGTACCTGGCAAGAGTGAGTCAGGGGTCAAAAGCTTACAGCACCCGGTAAGAATCCCACCCAAGTACTAACCAGGCCTGAGCTTGCTTAGCTTCTGAGTTCAGGTGCATTCAGGGTGGTAGGGCTATAGACTGTTTAGTTTTGATTTGGTTGGTCTTTGTTAACAAAGCCCAAGGGACTCTTTTTATGCTCACTTTTCTTCCTTCAGTATTGCATGCCTGGGAGTTCTGCTTCTAGCTATGGCAGGATCACTTATTCCAACAAACCCTCTCACTAAAAAAAACTAGAAAACCTGGACAAAATGTAAAATACGTAAGTTAAAAAACCCCAGCAGTTACCAAGGCAGTGATGACTCGAGGGGCTAAGATCCCTGAGAAAGGAAAAGGGTGGTCCATAGGGGTCAACTATTCAAAGTATTGGGAGAATTTACAAATGGCAGCTGAGAGCTGACTGGCTATAAATTGGAGGTTTGTAGTTCCCATGACTTCCTCTTTGGGTTCAGTAATTTGGTAGAAAAGCTCACAGAACTCAGGAAAGCAGTTTACTTCTAGATTACCAGTTTATTATAAAGGATACAACTCAAGAACAGCCAGGTGGAAGAGCTGCCTAGGGCAAGGTACAATGGAGGTGCGTGGAGCTTCCAGGCCATCTCCAGATCCCCCACCCTCCCAGCACCTCTATGTGTTCACCAACCCAAAAGCTCCCCACACCCCATCATTTGCAGGTTTGAAGGAGGTTCCATTAGGTAGGCATGACTGATTAAATCATCCGCCATTAGTGATTCAGTCAATCTCCAGATTTTAGCTTCATCTCCCTCTTATCTCACCTCTTGTCTCCTAGGCAACTTCAAGGGATTTAAAAGGTCTGAACTGGGGACAAAGATTAAATATGTATTTCCTTTTTTTTTTTTTTTTTTTTTGAGACAGAGTCTCTTGCTGTGACCCAGGCTGGAGTGTAGTGGTGCAATCTTGGCTCGCTGTAATCTCCGCCTCCTGCATTCAAGCGATTCTCGTGCCTCAGCCTCCCAAGTAGCTGGGATTACAGGTGTGTGCCACCACATCTGGCTAATTTTTTGTATTTTAGTAGAGACAGGGTTTCACCATGTTGCCCAGTCTGGTCTCGAACTCCTGAGCTCAGGCAATCTACCTGCCTTGGCCTCTCAAAGTGCTAGAATTACAGATGTGAGCCTCTGTGCCTGGTCTCAAATATGGATTTCATATTATGTTGCCATATCATTGTACCTCATCAGGGACAAGCATTCCAGACCAGTAAGATGAAAATCTTCAATGTGTGGTACAGTACAGAGGTGTTATCTTTATTGACCTCAGGACCAAGTACCACAGTGGAGACTTTATAGCTTATTCCATTCATCCTCCTGTTATAAAATCTTTTTTTTTTTTTTTGGAGACAGGGTCTTGCTCTGTCAACCAGGTTGAAGCACAGTAACTCGATCTCAGCTCACTGCAACCTCTGCCTCCTGGGTTCATGTGATTCTCCTGCCTCAGCCTCCTGAGTAGCTGGGATCACCATGCCCAGATAATTTTTGGGGTTTCACCATGTTGGCCAGGCTTGTCTTGAACTCTTGACCTCAGGTGATCCTCCTACCTGGCCTCCCAAAGTGCTGGGATTACAGACATGAGCCACCACACCCAGCCTTATAATCTTTTTTTTTTTTTTTTTTTTTTTTTTAAAAAAAAGACCAGTGCCAACGACATGGTAAGTTTAACATAGGGCTTGAGTGGATCTCAGCGGTGCAAGGTGTGGCCTTAGCAGACATTTTTGGCTCCCTCCCTGATCTTATTAGGCCTTACTTAGTACATACAGGTCCAATGTCTCCTGCCAGCACCTGAGTTTTTTTTTTTTTTGCTCACTGCAACATCCGACTCCTGGGTTCAAGTGATTCTCCCAACTCAGCCTACCGAGCAGCTGAGATTACAGGCACCTGCCATCATCCCCAGCTAAGTTTTGTATTTTTGTAGAGACGGGGTTTCACAATGTTGGCCAGGTTAGTCTTGAACTCATGTCCTCAGGTGATCCACCCACCTCGGCCTCCCAAAGTGCTGGGATGTGAGCCACCATGCCCAGCCACTTGTGTCTTTTTGGCTGAGGCTTTCTTTGCCTGCGTGAGCCCAATGTGAATGCACCATGCTTAAGATTAACATCCCCTGGTATGAAGTCATAGCAGCCTAACTCAGTGACTGACAGGAGTTGGTGTATAAATAGCTCTATTTCTGGCCCCTTAGGTGGAATAATTTTAAGACACATATTCTCAAAGCCAGGCGTGGTGGTATGCACCTGTAGTCCCAGCTACTGGAGAAGCTGAGGCTGGTGAATTGCTTTTTTTTTTTGAGACAAGAGTCTCACTCTGCCGTCCAGGCTGGAGTGCAGTGGGGCGATCTCAGCTCACTGCAACCTCCGCCTCCCAGGTTCAAGCAATTCTCCCTAGTAACTGGGATTACAGGCACCTGCCATCATGCCTGCCTGGCTAATTTTTGTATTTTTTTAGAGATGGGGTTTCACCATGTTGGCCAGACTGGTCTTGAACTCCTGACTTCAGGTGACCTGCCTGCCTCAGCCTCCCAAAGTGCTGGGATTAGAGGCGTGAGCCACCATGCCTGGCCAAATAGCTTTTTTGAGACAGGGTCTCTCACTCTGTCACTCAGGCTGGAGTCCAATGACATGATCTAAGCTCACTGCAACCTCTGCCTCCTGGGCTCAAGTGATCCTCCCACCTCAGCCTCCCAAGTAGCTGAGACTACAGGTAAGCGCCACTATGCCTGGCTAATTTTTGTGTTTTTAATAGAGGTGAGGTTTTACCATGTTGCCCAGTCAGGTCTGGAACTCCTGGACTCAAGCAATCTGCCTGCCTTGGCATCCCAAAGTATTGGGATTAGAGGTGTGAGCCCCCACCCCCAGGTGAATTGCTTGAGTCCCAAGTAGCTGAGACTACAGAAGCATGCCACCACACTTGACTATTTTTAAATTTTTTGCAGAGACAGGATCTCCCTATATTGCCCAAGCTGGTTTCGAACTCCTGGACTCAAGCAATGTTTTGGGGCTCCCAAAGTGTTGGGATTATAGGCATGAGCCACTGCATCTGGGTAGTAAACACTTTTTTTTTTGGAGATGGGGTCTCACTGTGTCACCCAGGCTGGAATGCAGTAGCATGGTTCCAGCTCACTGCAACCTCCACCAGGCTCAAGCGATCCTCCCACCTCAGCCCCACCAACCAGTTGAGACTACAGGTGCATGCCACCACACCCAGCCAATTTTTCTGTTTTTTGTAGAGAGGGGGTTTCGCCATGTTGCCCAGCTTGGACTTGAGCTCGTGGATTTAAGCAATCAGTCTGCCACAGCCTCCCAAAGTGCTGGGATTACAGGAAAGAGCCACTGCGCCCCACCCCAGTAAAAACTCTTACGAGTAGGGGTGGGGGGAAGCAGAGAAGAGGATGTCAATGGAGTTGACAAGGGAGGGTATTGCAATTTTAAGTAATGCAGTCAGAGGATACTTCACTGAAATGAATAAACTCTTGAATGACAGGAGGGGAAGGGAAGGAGATGTAGATACCTAAGAGGATGGACTATACTTGGTGAGGCTACAGCGCTGCATGTGGGGGAAAAGTAGACACGTGGTCAGGAAAGTGGAGTGGTACAGGCTATATTGTAGACCTTTTTAAAGATGACTGTAAATACTTCGGTGAAACTGACATGGAAGCCATTGGAGGATTTTTTTTTTTTTAATTTTCATTTTCTCCCCAAAAGCAGGATCTGAAGCCATTGAAGATTTTTTTCCCCCTTCTGTTTCTTTTTCCTTCAATAGTTTTGGGGAAACAGGTGGTTTTTGGTTACATGGATGTTATTTAGTGGTAATTTCTGAGATTCTGGTGCACCCTGTCATCCAAGCAGTGTACACTGTACCCAATGTGTAGTTGTTTATCCCTCACCTCCCTCCCACCCTTCCCCAAGTCCCAAAAGTCCGTGATTCTTATGCCTTTCCGTCCTCATAGCTTAGCTCCCACTTGCAAGTGAAAACATACAATATTTGGTTCTCCATTCCTGAGTTACTTTACTTAGAATAATGGTCTCCAACTCCATCCAGGTTGCTATGAATACCGTATTTTGTTCTTTTTTTATGGCTGAGTAGTATTCCTCTGGACGCACTGCAAACTCTGCCTCTCGGGTTCAAGCTATTCTCGAGCTTCAGCATCACCAAGTAGCTGGGATTACAAGTGCTTGCCACCACGCCTGGCTAATTTTTCTTTTTAGTAGAGATGGGGTTTCACCATGTTGGTCTCAAACTCCTGGCCTCAAACGATCTGCCTACCAAAATGCTAGGATTATAGTCGTGAGCCACCCCACACCTGGCCAGCATTTAAAAATTTCTGAAAGAAAGAAAAGACAGAAAAGAAAGAAAAGGAAGAAAAGGAAGGAAGGAAGGAAGGAGGGGGGGGGAGAGGGAGAGACGGAGGGAGGAAAGGAAGGAAGGAAAGCAAAGGAAAGAAAGGAAGAAAACCTCCCAAACCAAAAAAACTATGGAAAGATCTAAGCCTCAGGATCTCAAATGGATCAAACATAGATGAAACCAGACAAAAATTTGCTGTATTACAAACACTCACTTGATAAATTCAGACTAGGCTGCAAAGGAATGAAGGCTCCACCACAGTGGGATTCTGCAAATGACTTCAGATCCTGTGCAACAATTAACAGCAAACCGCAATACTAAGTTTGAGTAGGATTAAAGACAGAATTCTTCTCGGCTGATCTTTAGTTTTGTGTGTCCCATAATCTGCTTTCATTACATTTAACTTACGGGGCAGTAAAGTCTCAATCTTGACGATCCCTAAAATGGAAATGAAGCTAAATTTTCCCAGACCTGAGGAAATCTCCAAAAACAGAAATCTACGTCCATTCTTTGAGGTAGGAAGAAAAACGGTACTTAGAACAAACTGTTCTGATACGTATCAACTTCATAAGCACAAAAAATTTATTCTGAATAAATCACTTTACAATTACTGAAAAAGATGTTCATTACTTAGCTATGTACTTAACAAATCAAATTACCCAAACAAAATAAACATGGCAATACAAAAACGTTAAGAATTTACAAAGCTGTACAAAATAACTTAAAATTTAAAAATTAGACTGATACAGTCTATAAGATCTCTTCAAGAGAGCTGTCCAATTACAGATCTATAGAGTTTTCTTCAGAAGGTCAAAGAAAGGATGCTTTAAGGCTTCTTTGAGAGTAATTCTTTTGGCTGGATCATACTCCAACATTTTCTGAATGAGGTCAAAGAGACACTCATGTTCAACATCCTGAGAAAGCATAAATTCCTGGAAGAAAAAAAAGAAAATCAACAGCCTTTTCCACTACCATTTACTATACTGTGTAACAGTAAACCACATATATATAACCACCATAAAAACAGAAAAGAGGCCAGGCATGGTCACTCACACCTATAATCCCAGCACTCTGGGAGGCCAAGGCAGGTGGATCACTTGAGGGCAGGAGTTCAAGACCAGCCTGGCTAACATAGTAAAACCCTGTCTTTACTATTTAAAAAAAAAAAAAAAAAAAAAAGCATGGTGCCCTGTATCTGTAATCCCAGCTACTTGGGAGGCTGAGACTCGCTTGAGCCTGGGATGCAGAGGTTGCAATGAGCTGGGCCAAGATCGTGCCACTCTACTCCAGCCTGGACAACGAAGCAAGGCTCTGTCTCAAAAGACAAACAGAAGAAACTCAGTTTTGACTATTTGAGCAATGCCTCAAAGGCTTACCTTCAGAGGTTTACAGCGCCTTGAAACATATCTGCCGGCAGAACTGTGTTCATCCCAGTCTAATCGATCATGGTGAAAATATTTACGCTTCCTAAAAATAAGTCAATATCCATTCATGTTTATAACACTGAAAACTTAAAACAGCTAGCAAAGGTTATCAATCACTATGCTTTCCCAGATCACTTTTCTAGAGACTTAAATGGCAGCCATGGGATAAAAACGTTAGCTGCTTTGCACCAAGGTAATCTACTATTTAACCGATAAAAATATTAGTCTGACTTCATTATTTATAAAGTTCTAATCAGCTCCTGAGACTTGGTAGAGTGAAAATTTTTTTTTAAAATTAAGTTCTAATCAGAAGATGTGATCAAATGATACTAAAGATGTCACTAACTCTTAAAACGTACCTGGTTTTCTGTATCATATGTTTTGGTAGAGGTCCGAGAATTCTTTCCATCATTGCTAAGTGCTCCTTACTATCGTGTGTCTAGAAATAAAATAAAAACAAACTTGAGGAAGAGGACCACCAAAACAGACATAGTTAAAAGCTGACAGCAAAAAACTAACATTAATGCTTGCAGAACAAACTTGCCAATGACTTCCTACATGGACACGGATAATTGCTTATATACTTAAAGGTGTTTTAAATAAAACAATTATGAAAGAAATATGAATTAGTTTCATTTTAATTTATGACTATCTACAATTAATAGTCTATAATGGGAGAAGAAGCTATCTAAATGTGTACGTATACTTTATTTCTTCATATAAACAGGCACTTTTCTTGTGCAAAGCAAGGTTGAATAACATCATTGTCACTTACTGGAAATACGGTAAACCCAAGATAGTATTCAATAAGAATGCATCCTATACTCCAGACATCACATGGTTGGGACCACCCTAGGGCTGCAAAGCAAAGCAAAATGTAAGGGAAAAAAATCCTCAATATTTGTTAAAGAAATTAAAATGTTAACAGTAATACCTTTTTTTTTTTTTCTTTTAGACAGTCTCCTCTGTCACCCAGGCTGGAGAGCAGTGGTGCGATCTCGGCTTAATGCAAGCTCTGCCTCCCGGGTTCATGCCATTCTCCTGCCTCAGCCTCCCAAGTAGCTGGGACTACAGGCGCCCACCACCGCGCCTGGCTAATTTTTTGTTTTTAGTAGAGACGGGGTTTCACCGTGGTCTCGATCTCCTGACCCCATGATCCGCCCGCCTCGGCCTCCCAAAGTGCTGCGATTACAGGCATGAGCCACTGCGCCCGGTCAACAGTAATACTTTTTTAAAAAAGCATATGTAATGTAGGCTGGGCACAAGTGGCTCACGCCTGTAATCCCAGTGCTTTGGGAGGCCAAGATGGGAGAACTGCTTGAGCTCAGGAGTTCAAGACCAGCCTGGGCAACCTAGTGAGATCTCATCTCTATTAAAATATATATATATAATGAATTGGCTGGGCACGGTGGCTCACGCCTGTAATCCCAGCCTTTTGGGAGGCCGAGGCGGGTGGAGCACGAGGTCAGGAGATCGAGATCATCCTGGCTAACATGGTGAAATCCCGTCTCTACTAAAAACACAAAAACAAAATTAGCCAGGCGTGGTGGCAGGTGCCTGTAGTCCCAGCTACTCAGGAGGCTGAGGTGGGAGAATGGCATGAACCCGGGAGGCAGAGCTTGCAGTGAGCCAAGATCGCACCACTGCACTCCAGCCTGGGTGACAGAGCGAGACTCTGTCTCCAAAAAAACAACAACAACAAAAAATGTATATATACACACACACATATATATGCAATGTGATGTTTGAGCTGGATGATACTAAAGCAATAACTTAATCCAAGGTTAAATATATATGGCCGGGCACAGTGGCTCATGCCTGTAATCCCAGCACTTTGCAAGGCCAAAGCCAGCAGATTGCTCTAGGTCAGCAGTTTGAGACCAGCCTGGCCAATGTGGTGAAACCCCATCTCTACCAAAAATAAGAAAATTAGCTGGGCGTGGTGGTGGGTGCCTATAATCCCAGCAACTCAGGAGGCTGAGGCAGGAGAATTGCTTGAACCCAGGAGACAGAAGTTTCAGTGAGCCAAGATCGCACCTCTGTACTCCAGCCTGGGCGACAGAGCAAGTCTCCATCTAAAAAACAAATAAATGATAAAAATAAATAAAATACATACTGTTACATACAGTCTGGAATATAATAGACATTAAACAATTCTCTGAGACTGAGTCTCGCTCTGTTGCCCAGGCTGGAGTACAGTGGCATGATCTTGGCTCACTGCAACCTCCGCCTCCTGGGTGTTCAAGCAATTCTCCTGCCTCAGCCTCCTGAGTAGCTGGAACTACTGATGCGTACAACCACACCCAGCACATTTTTTTGTAGAGATGGGGTTTCATCGTGTTAGCCAGGATGGTCTCGATCTCCTGACCTCGTGATGTGCCCGCCTCGGCCTCCCAAAGTGCTCGGAATTACAGATGTGAGCCACTGCGCCCCACTCGGCAATTAACTATTACATTAAAAAACCCTACCACATAACTACAAATGTGAAAACAATTCCAGAAAGGTTAAGCCACTTGCTCGAATTCCCAGAACTAATTATCTGGTACAATTGAGAGCTTAAAATCCTTAATGCACTTCATGATACTTATCCCTTAAAGAAAAAATGATAAAGCCCCACAAGTAACACCTAAAACTGCAAAAAAATTTTAACTCTCAATAAGGAAATACAAAGGTTCTCAAAGGACAATTAATACTCACCTAAAATAACTTCAGGTGCTCTATAATGTCTTGTAGATACCAATGTACTGTGATGTTCATCATCGTATGTTGCACTTCCAAAGTCTACAACTTTAATATCTGGATTTATTAAGGTGCGTTCATCACGTTTCTGAAAATCATATATTATGGTTAAGAAGGCATAAGCTATTAAGGTATAAAATATTCACTTTATGAATACTTTGGAAGACTTACTATTTTGGGATTATATGCCTCTGTGTAGTCAGACTGCACAAATAAGATGTTTTCAGGCTTTAAGTCTGTGTGAGTCAACTTATTACTGTGCAAAACTGAGAATAAAGAGAAAGTTGCTGTAATCAGAAAACATCAAACCAAACCACAAAACCCCACAATAGGCCAGGTGCAGTGGCTCACACCTGTAATCCCAGCACTTTGGAAGGCCAAGGCAGGTGGATCACTTGAGGTCAGGAGTTCGAGACCACCCAGACCATTACAGTGAAACCCTGTCTCTACTAAAATTACAAAAATTGGCTGAGCATGGTGGCGTAGTCCCAGCTACTCGGAACGCTGTGGCAGGAGAATCACTTGAACCGGGGAGGTAGAGTTTCCAGTGAGTGAAGACTGCGCCACTGCACTTCAGCCTGGGCAGCAAAGTGAGACTCCGTCTCAAAACAAAAAAACCCAACAAAAATCCTCTGATTCCTTTCCCATATGCCCAAAGAAGAATGGTCAACAACATTCCAGTCTGCTAGAAAATCACCAGTAACTAAAACTCATTACCTCTTATGAAGCTTTCTTTTATGATATACCACGCCTTAATTTTTAGCCAGCATTTGAAGTTACTATTTTTATGCACCAGAAAAGTCTAAATTATAGTCTGCAACACAGTATATTGTTATATGATGGATATCCTACTTATTGAATCAAATGTACACCACTGATCAACAGCCTGTGATCAAATCTCTTCACACCTACTCTTCCTCCCTCCTTTATTTTTAATCAAATAAAAATTGTACATACTTAGGATGTACATTTTGATATATTTTGTGGAATGGATAAAACTAGCAAATTAACGAAGATATACCAAGAACTTACAATTCACAGACTTGCATATCTGATATGCCATCTTTCTGATATGATCCAGTCGAAATGGTAGAAAACCATTTTCTTTAATGAAGTCATAAGTACTAAGTCCCAGTAGTTCAAAAACAATGCAAATGTGACCATGATGCTCAAACCATTCCAACATCTGGACACAGCGGCTATAAACACAAGAAAAATAGCTAAGTATAGTTGCTCCTAATTTAAATATACCTGACACCACTTCCCAAGTTCTAATCTGATACTTACAAAGTACTGTTGGGGTCTGTTGTATTCAAGTGTTCCAGAACTTGTATTTCTGAGCGAGCAGCTTCACAGTATCTATCCACATTTTTAACTATTTTTACTGCTACATGTCTACCTCCCCTGTTAGAAAGATGCATGCAAATTTCAGAATGACAGACATGATGCTCAATTCCAGTTATCACTGACTTCAAACTGTACTGCTTCTACTCTGACCCACTGTATTTTTTTTAATTTATGGTTTAGTGTTCAGTTCTGATTACATGCTGAATGACACAAATTTCTTTCCTCAAACCACCACTCACATGAGTTATTTTTTGGTATTTCAGCTAAACAACTTCTTCCTAGGTACCTGTCACTGTCAAACATTATCTCAAATGTTCTTTTAGTCCAGGTTGCCAGAAGAGTTAGGATACAGTGGAGACAAAGTAAAGAGCTCTAAGGCCAGGTGCAGTGGCTCACGCCTATAATCCCAGCACCCTGGGAGGCCGAAGGTAGCGAATCAGTTGAGGTCAGAAGTTTGAGACCAGCCTGGCCAACATGGTGGAACCCTGTCTCTACCAAAAACACAAAAATTAGCCAGGCATGGTGGTGTGTGCCTGTAATCCCAGCTTCTTGGGAGGCTGAGGCAGGAGAATCACTTGAACCCGGAAGGTGGAGGCTGCAGTGAGCCAAGATCGCACCATTGCACCCCAACCTGGATGACAGACCAACACTCCATCTCAGGGAAAAGAAAAAAAAACAAAAACAAAAAAAGAACTCTAGCTCTCATGTCCTTACCAATCAATAGTAGGAAGCCTCCTCAAAACTGCTTTGCCATTCAGGAAGAGGAATAACAACAACAAACAGAGAACTTTAAAAAAAAAAAAAAAAAAAAAAAGGCAACGGAAAAAATTCTATACCATCTTAAGAAATTTCACGGCTGGAGCCGGGCGCTCATGCCTGTAATCCCAGCACTTTGGGAGGCTGAGGTGGGCAGATCACCTGAGGTCAGAAGATCGAGACCAGCCTGGTGAACATAGTCAAACTCTGTCTCTACTAAAACAAAAAATAGCTAGGCAGGGTGGCATGTGTCTGTAGTTCCACCTACTCAGGAGGCTGAGGCAGGGGAACCACCTGAACCCAGGAGGCAGAGGGTGCAGTGAGCTGAGATTGTGCCACTGCACTCCATCCACCCTGGGTGACAGAGCAAGACTCTGTCTTGAGAGAAAAAAACAAAAAAAATTCAATCAGTAGTTTGATAAACATACATAATTAAACTTGGGACACTAAGTTATCTCTGGCTGTTACCAGAATGAATTATGGCAGTTTCTAAATATATAGATTCCTAGGTAACTACCCTGAAAAGGTCTGGGGGTAGGCAAACCTCTCAAAAAACCAAGGCTGAGAACCACTAATATGGCGGGGGAAAAAAGTGTGGCCTAACAACAGTGTCTAGTAGGACAACAAAAAAATACTTTCAAAATAATATAAAGTGTGTTCTCAGCCTAAAATTAGAAACTATACATACTATTAGTAGCTGTTTAAAACATATGAAGGGATAACTACCTCTAACTGGAAGTTTCTTATATCCAAGTAAAAAAGGGTATAAAGATATGTATCTAACTCACAGACCATTTTCTAAAGCTAAATCAAATTACCCATATTGCCAACTTCCCTAAATGTAATCCCAACATGGGAAACTTACGCTTTATGATCGATGCACTCCACAACTTTTCCAAAAGCTCCTTCACCTAAAGTATCAACAATTTCATCTAAAAGAGAGAAATAAATCTCAGTCATATCAAGAAGTGGAAACGATGTACTTATCACAATAAATGCTATCAATGTAGATTATTCTAGTTGATGCTACAAATTTCCTTATCACTAGATATTTATTTTATTGGTCAACACCAGCAAAAAACATAATTATTAGGTCTAATTTCATTAATTTGATTACTGTTCTGGAAGTTCTGTATAACAAACATTACATTTCTAAAGAAAGCAAAAATACAATCCCCCCCACCAAAAGAAATGGAAAAATAAAACAAAAAAAAAAAAAAAAAAAAAAAAAAGAGAAAGAAAAAAAGATTTCCAAATCCCTGAAAGCTTAATCTATATATAGATTATGTTATCTGAAAAGTTAATAAGTGTTGAAAAATATTCTATACATCTTGCACTTAGTACGTCTCCACTCTGACAGATCAGGTGACCCTCCTCATCATCCTCTACACTCCTGGTTCTTTTCCTTCGGTGACTCTTCTGGAAACGTCAAGTGGGCGGCACCAAGATCATCCAGCCAATCAATATACCCGAGTGAATTCAGGGCAGAATACGAAATTCATTCAGCGGGGAGATATTCAGGCATTCAGATACAGGCCAGGCCACAAACGGTTGGCAGGAGCAATTTCAAATTCAGTCCCCAGAAATTCACAGGGCACATAGTTTATGTTAACAGGAGAAAAACATGGCAAGGAACAGATTTTCAGATAAGATACTCAAAGTGGCAAGGCAACAAAACATAATACAATTGTTTTTCTTAAAAAAAAAAAATGCTTAGTTGTAGCATTCACTGAAACATAATTTTTTAGTTTCTAGTGTTCTAATTTAATGTTGCAAAATTGTAGGATGTAATATTTACTTGTCAAAGTAGACGGTGGCCAAATTAAGATTTCCTGGCTAATCTAAGAAAACAAATATTATAACAGTAAATAAAATTAAAGTGCTAATTTTGGGGAAAAAAAGATTTGGCATGTAAGAATAACACTACGGCATTTTTAATGTCATCTGAACTCATCTCCAAATTAACATATAACCCGTAACAGTTCAAATCTGCTTTGGTTTGCTTAGTGAAAGAAGGGTTAGAAAACATGCCTTGTTAGAACAAAGAAGCATACCTAATCCTAAATTATACAAAAATAAAATGCCTGTTCTACTCTTGTGATAAGGTTTCAATATATCAAAACTAATCAGATTTCTTGAAGTACCATAAAAAACCTTTTAGAATATTTTATAATCATTTTCAACTAATCTAAATTAAATCAATTAATTCCCACCATTTCACTGGAATATCAATTAAGAGCCAACCAATAATTAAATTATAGAGCTAAATGTGTACTTTACTTCCAGAATTTCCTATCCAATGAACAAACACAGAAAAAATCGTGCAGGTTAAAACTGAGATGATTTCATCTTAAAACTTTCTCAAATAATCAAACGCAAAAATTCAAGTTTCCCTGTTCCACATGGGATATAAAATTTCCAAAATGTTTTAAAAACGTTCATACCCCATGTGAACGACGATGTGAAGTACTGTGGTGAATCCTGTGTTTGCTTTTATAACTACTTCTTCCACTTCTACCAGAAGACTTGCTACTATGGTTCTGATATCGGCTTTCATGGTCTCTATGGCGATGTCCAGGTTCACATCCTTGATTGTAGTCATTTCTGTACTCATCAATGTAGCGTCGACTATGATAATCTTTCTCATTTATAGACCTGCTTTCCAAATAATGGCTAGAGAAATAAAAATTATTTTCAATGTTTTATGCTAAGACCAAATATCCTCATTCTCAACACAGCACAGCACTTAGACTCCCCCACAACCACCTTAATTTTACAAACATTACAAACCATCTCTCATTAGAAACACAAAGGAATGGTAGCAATCAAGTACTTATTTTAAGTGATAGTAGTTTTGTCTAATAATTTATTTGTATATTCAGACATTTTAAGTATCCTCCTTACCTATCACACATTTTAGAGTGAGTGTATTTGCAGCGCTTGTTCTCCCGGGCACTGCTATGTGATCTCTTCCTTCTTTTATGACTGCTGCTGCTCCTCCTCCATTTTCCATAATCCCAATCCTTGTCATCCCAATCAGGACAGTAAGTTCTCTTTGAGTGTCTCATCTACATTAAAGGCAAGTTTTTCCTAGTTAAATTGTATCCCACACTGAGCTGTTTAAAATTCGTATTTACAAAGGTCCCCTCGTGACCTCGTTTTTTTAAAATCAAAATTTAAGAATCATTGTCACCCAATCTGAAATCACTGATAAATCCAATGATTGTGTTGTCCCATATTCTGCAATTTGATCTGCAGTTTGAACTTTATTCACAGGCACTCTGCATTAGCCATATCATGCCCAGATTTATTGCAAGAATGTAAAAAAAGTGAAAAAAGCAGAGGGAGGAATCACAATTTACTAGTTTTGGTAAATTTTACCCCTGCCCTACCAGTAGCACAAATGTACTATAGAAGTCCACACGTCATTCTCCCCTTTTAAACGTGTACCAGAAACTAGTCTCCAACTCAAATGCAATCATAAATGTTCCTCACCAACAGCGCATTACTGATTACTGCAAACATAATCAGAATTGTATCTGAGTTGCTGACAAAATCATCACACAGAATCATCATTATAGAGTATTTCTGTACACGAATAAATGAAACTACCAAGGACTTCAATTACACACGAAGGCAACGATGGCATCAGAATATAACAACAACAAAACACCATCTTTCCAGTACTCCCAATCACATACGACATAATTTATCCTAAACGCAATGTTAACACAATCAATTTGGGAATGGTAAGAACCACCTTCTTTTCCGAAATCCTTCGAACAAAATCGAAAATCTCTAACCTAACAACTTGAAAAAGACATTATATAGAAATTCATCAACTGCCGTTCCTTCTTCCAAGTGGAACCCCTCTGCGTCTTTGGCTACAATTCTTTTTTTTTTTTTTTTTTTTTAAAGCCTGTCAAATTTAGCTGTAGGGGTTGTATACTAATTTTTGTGACACTAGTAACTACTAAGTTATAATAACCCACTACCATTGGACCAGCCTGAGTACAATTTTTAAAGCCCTCCAACCGGGTCGGGGGCCGTGGCTTATGCCTGTAACCCCAGCACTTTGGGAGGCTGAAGCAGGATGGTTGCTTGAGCCCAGGAATTCGAGGTCAGCCAGAGCAACATAGCGAGACCCTGACTCTACAAAAAATAAAAAATTAACCGGGGGGTGGTAGCGCGCGCCTGTAGTCCCAACTACTCAGGAGGCTGAGGTGGGAAGATCACCTGAGCCCGGATTTCAAGGCTGCAGTGAGCCCTCATTGCGCCACTTGCACTCCGGCCTGGGCGACAGGGGCGAGACCTTCTCCCCCCTCCCCCCAAAAAAGGGAGGCGGGGCGCGGTGGCTCACCCCTGTAATCCCAGCACTTTGGGAGGCCGAGGCGGATGGATCACCTGAGGTCAAGAGTTTGAGGCCAGTCTAATACCATGAAACTCCGTCTCTACTAAAAATACAAACATTAGCCGGACATGGTGGCGCGGGCATGCAGTCCCAGATACTCGAGAGGCTGAGGCAGCAGGAGAATCGCTTGAACCCGCGAGGCGGAGGCTGCAGTGACCCGAGATCGCGCCACTACACTCTAGCCTGCGCGACAGAGCGACACTACAAGAAACAAAAGCTCCAACTGCTAACCCAAGAGGAGTACGCTGAAACGCCATCGCATAAAATGCTCGGTCACCAGACTTCTGTCACAACGCTCCTTCAAATACACCCCGGCATTTCTCTTTCCTTAGGTTCCCAAGTCTCGTTTTTGTTAACACCACTGAGGACAAAGCACCTCGCGACGTTTACGCCGACCCTTTAACCACTAGACATTAACTGTAACCCCCTACGGGTTCCGTCTCTTCCTCCACTTGCTCCAGACGACATTTCCCCACAGCTGCGTGCTTCAAGCACATTCCGGAACCCCAGCAAACCCCACCCCCAACAGGGAGCCTCGCCTTTCCGGCCACAGTGCCAAGGCCGGCCTCCGCCCAGCCGCCATCTTACAGCTCGGCCGAGGCGGCCCACAACATGGCGCCCGCCCGACCCTCCCACGTCAGGCGGCGCCGCTCCCTCAGCGGAGGGCGAACACTCCAAGAGGGCGGCCGGCCTAGCAAACACCGTAACTACTCCCGCAGGCCGGATCCGGCGGCGACGGGCTCGGCCGCGCAGGAAAGAGGGGCGCGCCGCCATTATGCAGCCTGGGAGTGAAGGGAGCAGGCAGTCATCGCGCAAGGGACGGCGGGCAGCAAACAAGCGGGAAGTGGTGGCATCGCCAGGCGCCCGCGAGGCTCACAGGAACGGCCCTGTCACCTAGTCCGCTCCCTCCTGTGTCTTACCGTCCTGGACAAAGACTCCAAGTCGAAGGAGACAAAGCTTGTAACGCAATCACGGGAATCACCCAGCTCACTGCGACGAGCACCGACAACAAAATGGAGCTGACAGCTGCTGCGTCGGGACTCGCCTCGAAAACACTGATGACGCAACGAGCGCGTCTCCGCCGCGGGGCGGGGCATGCACGGGGCGAGCAGGCGGAAGGGGCGGGCGTCTGGAGCGTTGGCGGACGCTTGAGCACCGTGGGCGCAGGCGCCGGGGCGGGAGCCAGAGGTGGGTGATGAAGGGAAGCTGTAGATGCCTGCTGTGTTGTCTCTAATCTCCCGATACCGAGAAAACATTGCAATTTTTGGGGGAGAGTGTCGTCCCCACTCACTGAAAATTGTTTTTGAACGCTAGAACAAGGAACAACTTGTGAACAAGGAAAAGTGAGGGACTCAGGATACACAATAGCACGTACCCTGATTGCGACCACTAAAACAATTACTTTAAAAATAATACTTAACGGCGCGGTGTGTCTGGCGCGTAACCCTAGCACTTTGGGAGGCCGAGGAGAGCGGATCGCTTGAGCCCAGGATTTCGAGACCAGCCTGGGCAGCATAGGGAGACCCCTGTCTCTAAAAAATAAGTAAATGTTATACCACTAGCGTCAGATGGCTTCGGATTACTAATGGGATCAGTGAACGTGTCAGCTCAGTGTGAGCCAACAGAAATCGATGTTCTGCACCTTGATCCTCATGGTGCCTGCATTAGGCCCACCGTGGGTAGCCACCGTACCTCCCTATGATGCTTTTATGGCTGTGACTGAGTACACATTCTAAGAATAAAACTCCTTGATAAGTTTTGAAGGGAAGGCCAGCGTTAAAGAAACAGAGTGGCGGCTCTACAGCAAATGCAGGCTTTATGTCCAGCCTAAGATCTACAGAAGTGGGGGACCAGCCTAGTGCCGGTGCCCACCAGTGGGATACTTTTAGGTAAGGGCGGGAGGGGCCTGGGCCATATCGCTTACTGGCTTGCTACCCTGCAGGATGTTAAGATGTTCCCATAACGAGGCGGTTCTGGCCCTTGTTCCCGCGGAATGTGGTGGTGGTGGGTTTTTTTGTTTTGTTTTTGGTTTTTGTTTTGAGATGGAGCCTTGCTCTGTCACCCAGGCTGGAGTGCAGTGGTGCGATCTCCGCTCACGGCAACCTCCGCCTCCTGAGTTCAAGCGATTCTCCTGTCTCAGCTTCCCCGGTAGCTGGGACTGCAGGCGCGCGCCACCACGACCCGCTAATTTTTGTATTTTTAGTAGAGACGGGGTTTTGCCATGTTGGCCAGGCTGGTCTGGAATTCCTGACCTCAGGTGACCCACCCGCCTCGGCCTCCCAAAGTGCTGGGATTACAGGGGTGAGCCACCATGCCCCTGCAGGAATGCGGTGTTCTTCGCACTTTCTCACAGCAGAATATGACAGAGGTATTTCTTTAGTGGTGCGTTTGTCCGTTTTGTGGTCAGGTGGTTGGGCAGGATGTTTCTCACAGCCCGAACCCCCGTGGAATGTTTCACTTTGACCAAGGTCTGCAAAATAGCCTGTGGGGGAGACGGGGCAGGGCCGGGGGAACGGGGGAGGGCGGGGGGGCAGGGATTTACAAAATGGTGCAGTTTGGACTAACACTCTTAAAACCAAAAAAATAACCATATTTGCACCACTAATTAAAAGTGGCAGAGTTTAGAATAAAACCTGGAGGAGGTCGGGTGCGGTGGCTCACGCCTGTAATCCCAGCACTATGGGAGGCCAAGGTGGGTGGATCACGAGGGCAGGAGTTCAAGACCAGCCTGGCCAAGATGATGAAACCCCATCTCTATTAGAAATACAAAAAATTAGCCGGGCGTGGTGGCAAGCTCCTGTAATCCCAGCTATTCGGGAGGGTGGGGCAGGAGAATTGTTTCAACTTGGGAGGTGGAGGTTGCAGTGAGCCGAGATCCACCACTGCACTACAGCCTGGGCAACAGAGCAAGACTCCGTCTCAAAAAAAAATAAGTGGCAAAACAAGGTCTGGCCAAAGGCCTTAATACTAATTCTAGAAACCTAAATGATTAAAATTTTAAAAGTGAAACAAAATGTAAAGTCATTAGTATACCAGGCGTGGTGGTGCACACCTGTAATCTTAGCACTTTGGGAGGCGGAGGCGGGTGGATCACGAGGTCAGGAGTTCGATACCATCCTGGCCAACATGCTGAAACCCCAACTCTACTAAAAATACAAAAATTAGCCAGGCGTGGTGGTGCTCACCTGTAATCCCAGCTACTCGGGAGGCTGAGGCAGGAGAATTGCTTGAACCCGGGAGACGGAGGTTGCCGTGAGCCAAGATCGCAACATTGCACATGAGCCTGGGCAATAGAGTTGAGACTCTGTCTCAAAAAACAAAAAAAAAGAATTGCTTGAACCCTGGAGGCGGAGGTTGCAGTGAGCCGAGACTGCGTCACTGCATTCCAGCCCAGGCGACAAAGTGAGACTCTGTCTCAAAAAGAAAAAAAAAAGTCACTAGTATAACTGGCACTGTTACAGTAGGTAGCTAGTCAGGTATAAACAAAGAAGATGGCTCCCCCAAAACACACACTATGAGTATCGGGCAACCATCAGGTGAGATGGTCATGCAGTTATTAATTGTCTTGCTAAAGTAGTAATTGGTCACAGCTGGCACCAGGGAAAGGCAGTCTTCTAATAGAGAACACCTGAAACTGATGAGCAGCAGCTTCCTGATAAGATCTCAGGAGTTGGGCGAGTGGGGAGAAGTAATGCAAGATCCTGGAAGCATGACAATGTATAAAACCCCAAGTCATAAGCTCAAGCCACACACTTGTCTTCCAAGTCGCCCGCTTGGCCCTCTTCCAAGCATATTTTCCTTCCTTTCATTCCTCCTCTAAAGCTTTTTAATAAACTTTCACTCTTGCTCTAAAACGTGCCTCACTCTCTCCTGCCCCTCAGTCGAATTCTGTCTTCTGAGGAGGCAAGAATTGAGGTTGTTGCAGACCTGTACGGATACAGCTTCGCTCCTAGTAAAAGCACCTCAGTTTAGTGGAAGATATAAATGGTGACAAGAGGATAGCTGTAAGCTAACTTCAAACTAGTCAAGAAAGAATCAAAACATTAATTAGACCAGCCATTGGAATAAATGAGACAAACCAAGAACTGATGCCAAGATAAACATTTTGAGACGGAGTTTTGCTCTTGTCGTCCAGGCTGGAGTCCAATGGTATGAGCTCAGCTCGATCTCAGCTCACTGCAACCTCTGCCTCCCAGGTTCAAGCAGTTCTGCCTCAGCCTCCCGAGTAGCTGGGATTACAGGCATGTACCACCACGCCTGGCTAATTTTATATTTTTAATAGAGACAGGTTTTCTGCATGTTGGTCAGGCTGTCTCGAACTCCCAACCTCAGGTGATCTGCCTGCCGTGGCCTCCCAAAGGGCTGGAATTACAGGCGTGAGCCGCTGCGCTCGGCTGGTATAAGTTTTAGGAACACCCAAATCCAACCACTGTGATCTAGGCAGTGAGCAGAATATAGTCTTGATGAAATCAATGGTAGAACCCAATGAATGGCCTGATGAGGTGAGAGCCCTGTGGTGGACATGAATGTTAGGAGAGCAGCTTCCACTTACTTACTACATGCCAGCAGCTTTACACACATTTAACCCTCACAATTGTCTTATGAGGTATTATTTATGGATGAGAATACTAAAGCTTGGAGATGTTAACTTGCCTAAAGTTACACAGTAAGGGGCACAGCTGTGATTCAAACACAGACCAGAACTCCACAAACTGGTGCCTTTAACTAGTTTACTGCATTTTTCAAATGGATCTTCTGTAAAGCTCCACTCTTCAATATTTTCAAAGATATGCCTTATGTTCTTACTTGTAATACAACCAAGTATCCTAGCCTTGAAATGCATTTTAAAGTTTTTTTTTTTTCTTGTTTTTTTTTTTGAGATGGAGTCTCACTGTGTTCCCATGCTGGAGTGCAGTGGTACAATCTTGGCTCACTGCGACCTCCACCTTCCGGGTTCAATCAATTCTCCTGCCTCAGCCTCCCAAGTAGCTGGGACTACAGGTGTGTGCCATCACGCCCAGCTAATTTTTGTATTTTTAAGAGACGGGGTTCCACCATGTTGGCCAGGATGGTCTCGATCTCTTGACCTCCTGATCCGCCTGCCTCGGCCTCCCAAAGTGCTGCGATTATAGGTGTGAGCCACTGTGCCTGGCCCATCAAGGGCTAATCGTGACATATACCAGGCTTGGAGACCCAGCTGCAAAATTCCAGAGATTACCTTAAGGTGGTTAGTCAACAACCCAGCCATTGTTGAGATGATGCCAGCCCCCACTCCAGGTGGACCACAACTCAAGATAGCCACCAGAGCAAGCCACAGAGACCTGAAACCCTGTACCACTCCCGCATGCCTCCCATTCTAAGTTCCCTTTTTAAGCCCCTCTCCCCAGCCTAAAGTTCAAAATGATTTATTTAAGGTACCAGCTTTGGCCATTTCCCCATTAATAGCTCTGGAGTAAAGTCACTTTCCTTTTACTGCATCTCCTCCTTGTTATTGACTTTGCAAGTGGTGTGCAGCCAAGCCTGCATTCAGTTACAATAAATGGGAACTAAATCTTGGATTCACATGGACAAAAAGATGGGAACAGTGACACTGGGGACTCCAAAAAGGAGGAGGAAGGGGCAGGGGCAAAGGCTGAAAAGCTTGCTTTTGGGTACTATGTTCACTATCTGGGTGACAGGATCAGTAGAAGCCCAAACCTCAGCACCATGCATTATACACTTGTAATAAAGCTGCATATGTACCTCCTGAATCTAAAATTTTAAAAAAAGATATGCCTTAAAACATGTCCATAAGCAGGCCAGGTGTGGTGGCTCACACCTGTAATCCCAGCACTTTGGGAAGCCGAGGTGGATGGATCACCTGAGGTCAGGAGTTCGCAACCAGCCTGGCCAACGTGGTGAAACCCCATCTCTACTAAAAATACAAAAAAACAATAGCTGGGCATGGTGGCAGGTGTCTGTAATCCCAGTTATTTGGGAGGCTGACACAGGAGAATCACTTGAGCCCAGGAGGCGGAGGTTGCAGTGAGCCGAGATTGTGCCATTGCACTCCAGCCTGAGTGACAAGAGTGAGACTATGTCTCAAAAAAAAGAAAAAAAAAGTCTATAAGCAAATCAGTTGGGAAATGTTGTTTACGGTATTCCAAGACGTCTTTTTTTTTTTTTTTTTTGAGATGCAGTCTCGCACTGTCGCCCAGGCTGGAGTGCAATGGCTCGATCTCAGCTCACTGCAACCTCTGCATCCCAGGTTCAAGCGATTCTCCTGCCTCAGCCTCCCAAGTAGCTGGGATTACAGGCGCCCACCACCACGCCCAGCTAATTTTTTATATTTTCAGTAGAGACAGGGTTTCACCGTGTTAGCCAGGATGGTCTTGATCTCCCGACCTTGTGATCCACCCATCTTGGCCTCCCAAAGTGTTGGGATTACAGGTGTCAGCCACCGCACTCGGCCTCCAGGACTTCTTAGAGAGCCTTTACTGTAAATCCAAAGATCACACCTGTAATCCCAGCACTTTGGGAGGCCAAGGTGGGCAGATCACAAGGTCAAGAGATCAAGACCTTCCTGGCCAAAATGGTCTCTGTAAACCCTGTCTCTACTGGAAAAAAATACAAAAAGTAGCTGGGTGTGGTGGCGTGCACCTGTAGTCCCAGCTACTTGGGAGGCTGAGGCAGGAGAATCGCTTGAACCTGGGAGGCAGGTGTTGCAGCGAGCGAGACTGCGCCACTGCACTCCAGCCTAGGTAAAAGAGCAGACTCCGTCTCAAAAAGGAAAAAAAAAAAATCACAGAAAATAGCAGACGAATTGGCTGGCCTTTCCAGACTAACTTTTTATCCTGTCCCTCCTCTTTCTGACTGTATCAAGTGAATAATTAATGGCAGAGCTCTTACCATTGGTATCAGTTTCAGGAATACCCAAATTTTCAGATTTGGGGATACTTGCATATACATAGTAAGATATCTTGGAGATGAGACCCAAATTTAAACATGAAGTTCATTTACGTTTCATATATACCTTATAGCCTGAAGGTAATTTTACACAATACTTTAAATTAATTTGTCCTCCAATTTAATTCCTTAAAACATTTTTAATTTTATTATAAAGTAACACTTCCAGGATATGGACTTGCTGTGGTAGGAATACGTAATCAGGCCGCTCAAAAATGCCTGCACTTGAGGCTCAGCATTTAAAAATGAATGTTTATATGTAACAAAAATTAAATGATGTATTTTTTGTATTAAAATTAAAGAAATATGTTGGATAATCGTTACAATAAAGACTATGCTCTAAGAATGGGGATAAAAGCTGTTGGGTGCCCCTTGGTATCATCATTTCGTAGAAGATCATAGTTGTAAACAAGCAGAAGGATGATGTAATCTCTGAAAAATTTAGAGATGAATCTCTAAAAAATTTTTAGATTCAGGGGGTACATAATTAAAACCGGGTAAACCACAATAAGTGTGTTCCAGCAATTTGTCAAGTTATTTGTCCAGGTCTATTACAGCTACTGAGCAAATGGGTTGGCATGAATAGTTATGTCCTTAATGTGTACATCATTAAGAGGTCGATAAGTCTTCTCATTTACTGGCAACTTCTCCAACTCATCTAGAGTTTCCAGACCATCTATTACCCTGAAAGAGAAACAATATAACATATGAAAATTTCCTTAAATTGAAACATGATATCCATATCTATGACAATTACAGTCTCCTTAAAAGAAATCAAGTCTTACAGATCTCTGAATTCTCTAGTTGAATGTACAACAAAATATTGATTTTCCATCATAGATACGGATCAAAATTCAGAAATAATTTACTTTTATGCCCTTAATTAACAATACAAAAGGTAGGAATATTTCCACCATAGTACCTAAAAGTATATTCTACCCCATTCATACACTGACACAGAACAGCTACCAATGGGACTAATATAACCAGTGAAAGGGACAACAAACTGTTTTTCTACACTTTCACACTTCCAACACCAAATGTGTGGGTTTTCCCAATTCTCCAATTCTCTGGGTATCCCACAACTTAATTATTTTTTCAAAATTTTATTTATTTTTTTAAAGACAGGGTCTCACTGGGACTACAAGTGCATGCCCCCACACCTGGCCCTACAATTTAATCGTGACACTAACTACAAAGAGTGAACAGAGACGCCGGTTAATCCCACAAGACAGCCCCTACTACTTCGGATGCCAGTTCCAAGTCCCGGTTGTGATCTGTACTATCTGACTAACCAGATATGCTTTGGGATTTTTCATGCCCCCCGGCTCTGTTCAACAATTTTCTAAAATGGCTCATAGAACTTAGGAAAGCACTTTATTTATTATCGGCTATTATACAGGTTACAACTCAGGAACAACCAAATGGAGGAGATGCATAGGGCAAAGTCTGAGAGGGGGACACAGCGCTTCCATGCTCTTCTCAGGGTGTGTTACCCTCTCAGTATCTACTTGTGTTCACCAACCTGGAAGCTCTGAAACCCTGTTTAGGGTTTTTACGGAGGGCACATTAGGTAGGCACGATTAATTAAATCACTGGCCACTGGTGACTGGAACTCAATCTCCAGCCCTTCTCTCCTTCCCAGAGGTCAAGAATAGGAGGTCACTGAATGTTCCAGCCCTCTAAAAATACATGGCTGATTCCTCTGGCAACCAGCCCTCCATTCTGAAGCTATCCAGAACCCCACCAAGAGTCACCTCATTAGCATAAACTCAGGTATGGTTGAATGGGGCTTATTATGAACAATAAAATATTCCTTTCACTCCTGTCACTCAGGAAATTGCAAGGTTTTTAAAAGAACCATGCTAGAAACAAGGGATGAAGTCCAAATATGTATTTCTTATTACAACACACTAGTCATAAAGATTTCTGTGTTACAGGAAATAGCTGGAGAAAGCTAGTAGATGACACTATTATCAATATTGCCCTACAATGAGAGTCCTGAAGTAGGTGACCACTCCACTTTGTCCTTGTTTTTGTTTTTATTTTTTATTTTTTGTGAGATGAAGTCTCACTCTTGTACCCCAGACTGGAGTGCAATGGCGTGATCTCGGCTCACTGCAACCTCCGCCTCCCGGTTTCAAGCGATTCTCCTGCCTCAGCCTCCCGAGTAGCTGGGATTACAGGAGCCTGCCACCATGCTCGGCTAATTTTTGTATTTTTAGTAGAGATGGGGTTTCAGCATGTTGGCCAGGCTGGTCTTGAGCTCCTGACCTCAGGTGATCCGCCCACCTTGGCCTCCCAAAGTGTTGGGATTATAGGCGTGAGCCACCGCGCCCGGCAGTTAATTGTTTATTTATAGTATTTCTTTCTTTTTTTTTCCGGAGATGGAGTCGCACTCCCCTTGCCCAGATTGGAGTGCAGTGGTACTATCTCGACTCATTGTAGCCTCTTCCTCCAGGTTCGAGCAATTCTGCATCAGCCTCCCAAGCAGCTGGCACTACAGGCACATGCCCCCATGCCCAGCTAATTTTTGTATTTTTAGTAGAGATGGGATTTCACCACGTTGGCCAGGGTGGTCTCAAACTCTTGACCTCAAGTGATCTGCCCACTTCAGCCTCCCAAAGTGCTGGGGTTATAAGCATGAGCCACCGTGCCTGGCCTGATTATGGTATTTCTACTTTTTGCTTCTGGGTAACAATAAGAAGTAATAAAAATAGGAGAAGAGAAGACTAACAGTTAACTCAGCCTCTAGCAATCCCACTTCATGTTACCACCAAGAAAAAATATATTGAGAGCTATTCTTCAAATACAAGTTCTGGAAATTTCAGTCTAAAACATTTACTAAGAAAGAGTGGCTTTTGGCCAGGCACGGTGGCTCACGCCTGTAATCCTAGCACTTTGGGAGGCCAAGGCGGGTGGATCACAAGGTCAGGAGATTGAGACCATCCTGGCTAACACGGTGAAACTCCGTCTCTACTAAAAATATAATAATAAAAATTAGCCAGGCATGTGGTGGTGGGCGCCTGTAGTCCCAGCTACTTGGAAGGCTGAGGCAGGAGAATGGCGTGAACCCAGGAGGCGGAGCTTGCAGTGAGCCAAGATCACACCACTGCACTCCAGCCTGGATGACAGAGCGAGACTCTGTCTCAAAAAAAAAAAAAAAAAAAAAAATTAACAGATTTGCATTTTATCTTGCATTTTCACAAAAAGGGCACTTCAACCAAAACATTTTGATTTTACCCCTAAATGTAGACATTTAAGTCTTTAAATTATAAGTCCTTAAAAGCTTTCTCACCTTCTGTGTCAGTAAGAGAAACAGAGAATATAGAAAACATAGGTTTCAGGTAAAAAGTTAAAAAAACCCGGCAGGTAGAACTGAGGCAGTTTAAGTAGAGTCAAGTATCTGGGAAACGGACCCCTTGGAGAACTAGAGGAAAGTTACTGGATCATCTTCCCAGAAAAATCTGTGTGCATCTGTATACAACAAACAAGGAATTAATGAACCTAAGGTTAATCTTTGTTCTAAACTCTACAGTTTTGTCACAAATCCAGTAAAATGAGTCCTGGTAATAACTGAACAATAATTTTTTTTTTTTTTTTTTTTTTGAGACAGAGTCTGGCTCTGTCACCCAGGCTGGAGTCCAGTGGCCGGATCTCAGCTCACTGCAAGCTCCGCCTCCCGGGTTTACGCCATTCTCCTGCCTCAGCCTCCCGAGTAGCTGGGACTACAGGCACCCGCCACCTCGCCCGGCTAGTTTTTTTGTATTTTTTAGTAGAGACGGGGTTTCACCGTGTTAGCCAGGATGGTCTCGATCTCCTGACCTTGTGATCCGCCCGTCTCGGCCTCCCAAAGTGCTGGGATTACAGGCTTGAGCCACCGCGCCCGGCTTGAACAATAATTTTGAATGATGGGTTAAGGGATAAAATAAGAGGGAAACTGGGTTATTTACAAACAAAAAAAACAAACTACTAGGTGTTGTAATATTTTTTTCCTTGATTATTATTGTGTAAATTAGACACATGTATATGGAATGAAAAAGAAAAGATCTGTCTAGATCTCACTGCAGCCTTGACTCCCTGAGCTCAAGCAATCCTCCCACTTCAGCCTCCCAAGTAGCTGGGAACATAGGTGTGAGCCACCACACCTGGATAATTTTTAAACTTTTTTGTGGAGACTGGGTTTTGCTGTGTTGCCTAGGCTGGGAGTCCTCTATTTTTAATTAACCTAACTTGGCATCCAAACTATTAAATAGAACAAACTCTAGAATTGTGCCTTGGTTTATTAAGCATGATAATTATTTGTTGAATGAACAGACAAATTGACTTCCCACTGATTTATAAAAGGAACTCCCATATATAGTACTTTTAACAGATACCCTGGCAGAAAGTGCAAAACACCTTCCTAGGAGCCATTCTTCTTACTCAGAGAAATCTAATTTTAGTAAGGGTGGCAATGTGGCTGAAATACATTTTCTACCCTCCACTGTAGGTAAGGAGTGGTCACATTACTAAGTTCTGGGTCTTCCGGGAAAGTTCTTTTTTTTTTTTTTTTTTTTTTTTTGGAGACAGAGTCTCACTCTGTCACCAGGCTGGAGTGCAGTGGCGCAATCTTGGCTCACTGCAATCTCCGCCTCCGGGTGCAAGCCATTCTCCTGCCTCAGCTTCCTGAGTAGCTGGGATTATAGGCGCACGCCACCGCACCCAGTTAATTTTTGTATTTTTAGTAGAGACGGAGTTTCACCATGTTGGCCAGGATGGTCTCGATCTCCTGACCTCATGATCCACCCTCCTTGGCCTCCCAAAGTGCTGGGATTACAGGCGTGCGCCACTGCACCGGATTTTTTTTTTTTTTTTTTTTAAGAGATAGGGTATCATTCTGTTGCCCACGCTGGAGTACAGTGGTGTGATCTCAGCTCATGCAGCCTTAAATTCCTGGGCTCCAGTGATTCTCCCACCTCAGCCTCCTGAGTAGTTGGGATTACAGTTGTCTGTCACCACACCTGGCTAATTTTTAAACTGTTTTATAGAGATGGGTTCTCATTACGTTGCACAGGCTGGTCTTGAACTCCTGACCTCAAGTGATCCTCCTGTCTCAGCCTCCCAGAGCACTGGGATTACAGGCCTGGGAAAGTTCTGTTAATTAAAAAAGCTGAATCAGCTAGCAAGCACCTTTTGTCTTTCCTCCTCTTTCCTGCCTGATACACAGAAGTTTTGGTAAGAGCTGTGCTGCCAATATTATGACAGAGGAGACTAGAACACTGGTAACAAAATGGAACCACCATGCTAGTCCATCTTGTTTAAGCCACTATTTTTCAGATCTGTTAGTTGCTGTGAAATGCTATTATTAATGAAAATAGACCAGCCTGGGCAACACCGTGAGATCCTGTCTCTACAAAAAAGCGTGTTTTTTTTTGTTTTTTTTTAAAGTAGCTGTGCATGATGGTACACATTTGTGGTTCCAGTTACTAAGGAGGCTAAGGTGGGAGGATCACTTGAGACCGGGAGGTTGAGGCTGCAATGAGCCATGATTGTGCTACTGCACCACACTCCAGCCTGGCAAGAGAGCCTTTCGTCTCAAAAAGAAAAAGAAAAAGAAAATAGATATACTATGTTAATTTGCATAACAATGTTGAAAAAATTACTGGCCTCTTTTATAAAAATAAGGAAAATAAGGCTCAGGGAGATTATAACTTTCCCAAGGCCACAGGGTTGCTAAGCAGTACACTTAAACTCCAGGTACATTTAGCTCTCACACTCTCACACCACTCTTCTTTTTTTTCTTTTCTTTTTCTTTCTTTTTTTTTTTTTGAGGCAGTCTTACTCTGTCACCCAGGCTGGAGTGCCACGGCATGATCGTGGCTTACTATAATTTCCGTCTCCCAGGTTCAAGCAATTCTCCTGCCTCAGCCTCCTGAGTAGCTGGGCTACAGGTGTATGCCACCACACCCGACTAATTTTTTAAAAATATTTTTAGTAGAGATGGAGTTTCGCCACATTGGCCAGGCTGGTCTCGAACTCCTGACCTCAGACAATCTGCCCACCTTGGCCTCCCAAAGTGCTGGGATTACAGGTGTGAGACATTGCGCTCTGCGTCACTCTTTTCAATATTAGTTATGCTACTATCACAGCTGAGCATATGCACCTGCGTTTAAATGCTAAAAGAAAACCATAATCAGAATACTCACTTCCCAAATACGGTGTATTTCATGTCCAAATGTGGCTGTTTGCCATAGGTGATGAAGAACTGAGATCCATTGGTGTTCGGGCCATTATTAGCCATAGATACAACACCTCTAACACTGTGCTGAAAAAGACACATCAAAGTATTAACTGTGCTTTTATATAACCATCCCAAATATAGTATTGAAAGAAGACAGGCACACCTTTGTTTTCTTTTTTAAAAATATTTTGAGATGGGGGTCTCACTATGTTGCTCAGGCTGGTCTCTAACTCCTAGGCTCAAGTGATCCGCCTGCCTTAGCTTCCAAAGTGTTGGGATTACAGGTGTGAATCGCCACTCCAGCCAAGACATTCACTCTTTGCCTTCACAATATTTAAGGGAGCAAGAAAACATTTAACCAACTTTTATTAGGGGTAATCCAAATGTTCCCTTTCTACTTTTTCTGTATACTTGAAAACTTGTATGTAAAAGGTTAATATATCAAATCATATTTCTCAATTAATTTCATTTTCACTTTGAAGAAATACAGCCATGGACGCTTTTTGCAACACCAACAAATAATATAAATAATCCTTACATTTATATTAAGGAATAGTGTGCTGGAATGAAACGATGAGGTAGGCAACAAAACCAATTTGCCCACAATCTCTTCTCACATATAATGGACTCTTGCTAGTTTCTTTATCTGTAAAACAAGGGAGGTTGGACTAGTTCAAGGGTCTATTCATAATTCAGATGCTCACAAGGGTCAAGCAGATAAACTGACAATTGGGAAGAATGTAAACATTAAAGAGAGATGAAGTCTGGCAAAATGAATAGGCTATCTCTTAACTAATGGCATTAAATATATTTTTTTAAACTAATGGGCCATAGAAAATGCATCTGTGGGCGTTCCACTCATGGGCAGTCAGTTTATAACCCCAGGACTGAACAATCTAAGAAAGGTCTCACCTAGCTCTACTATCATATTTGTTTACCAGAGACTGTGTAGAGAAATTAAAAGGACCTTACTGATAAGAATGAAGATATAACTGTGAACTATGTTACAGGGAGGTGCCTGTAATACACTACAAGTAACTCCACCAATTACTCTAGCTTTAGCTATTCATTGGGTGATGCTAGTAAGTCATAGAGATGCACCTATATAAAAATATTAATGCTTGTTTCCCTAAAAGGTGTTTACCACTCAAATGTAATATTTAATACATATACATGTAATATTTAATACATACACATGTAATACTTAACACATACACAAAAATATAGTTAATAAAAATATAAGTTAATAAAATAAGCACCCATTAACGTATTTCCCAGCTTTCAGAGTTAAAATTTACCAATTCATTGGATAATGGGAGCTCAAGAAAAAATAAAAGTTACCAATTAATTACATATATCTATGTGCTCCTCTCCATCTATTACCTCAGCCTCTACAAGAGGTAACCACTATTCTAATACTTTTTTTTTCATTTTTTCATTTTTTTTTTTTTAGAGACAGGGTCTCGCTCTGTCACCCAGGTTAGAGTACAGTGGTGCAATCACAGCTCACTGTAGCCTTGACCTCCTAGGCTCAAGCAATCCTTCCACCTTAGCCTCCTGAGTAGCTGAGACTACAGATGTACACCACCATACCTGGCTAATTTTTTGACTTTTAGTAGAGACAAGGGCTCAATATGTTGCCCAGGCTGATCTCAAGCTCCTGGCCTCAAGTGGTCCTCTCACCTGGGCCCCCTAAAGTGCTGGGATTATAGGAGTGAACCACTGTGCCCAGCCCTAACACATTACACATGCCTAAACAACACATTCTTTCCTTTTCCTTCTGAATATAATTACATCCTAACATTTTAGTCTCCTGGGAAATGCTCTCTACAAATAACACTGTTACAGTTCTAAGGTCATACATGTACACATAGCCATAGTTTATTACTGATTTTTTACTGATATTTCACTGATGAATGTACTGCAATTTATCCACAATCTACATGGTGATTTATCTACAATCAAGGGACATTTGGGTTGTTTCTAGACTTTTGCTATTACAAACACTATATCAGAACACTCCTGTACACATCTCTTGGTGCATACTTACAAGTTTCCCTTGAGTAAACATTTGGGAATGGATTCCTGGGTCAGAAGATATGAACAGTCAATACATATCTATAACCTTGGTGTATAAGGTGTATAATACATAATGGTTCTTTTTTTTTTTTTTAGACAGAGTCTTGGTCTGTCGCCCAGGCTGGAGTGCAGCAGCACGATCTCGGCTCAGTGCAAGCGTTGCCTCCCGGGTTCATGCCATTCTCCTGCTTCAGCCTCCCAAGTAGCTGGGACTACAGGCACCCACCACCACACCCGGCTAATTTTTTGTATTTTTTGCTAGAGATGGGGTTTCACTGTGTTAGCCAAGATGGTCTTGATTCCTGACCTCGTGATCTGCCCACCTCAGCCTCCCAAAGTGCTGGGATTACAGGCGAGCCACTGCACCAGGCATGTAATGGTCGTTAACTCTGCCTGCAAAAGAATCATCTAGGAACCTTAAAATATAGTCTCAGTCCTAACCAGCCCTACTGACTGTTTATTTTTAGGAGGGCAAGGCTGTGATCTGTTATACTTTTAAAACTTCCAGCCAATTGCAGTGGCTCATTCCTGGAATCCCAACAGTTTGGGAGGCCAAGACATGAGGATCATCTGAGTCCAGGAGTTTCAGACCAGACTGGGCAACAGAGCGAGACCTCGTCTCTACAAAAAAATCAGAAATTAGCTGGGCATGGTGGTGCACTCATGTGGTCCAGCTACTTGAGAGGCTGATGCAGGAGAAACTGCTTGAGCTCAGGAGGTCAAGGCTGCAGTGAACCGTGATCAGGCCACTGCACTCAGCTTAGGCAACAGAGTGAGACTCAGTCTCAAAAACAAACAACAAAGTTTCACAGGTGATTCTGTCATAGCCAGTCTCTGGTTTTCAACTGGTATATGGAAGCAGTCATTAATGTAGTAATTAATACCTAAAAAATTGTTTAGTTATTCATTCAGGAAAAAGTTGACTTTTCAAAAAGTTTATCACCTCCCAGCCTCAACTCCTGTAACAAAACTAATATATTTCCTTACAATAGAAAAGTAAAAGAAACCAGCTTGGGCAACATAGTGAGACACCATCTGTACAAAAAATACAAACATTAGCTGGGCATGGTGGCATGCACCTGTAGTCCCAGCTATTCTGGGGGCTGAGGTGGGAAGATCATCCGAGCCCAGAAAATTTAGGCTGCAGTGAGCCAAGACTGCATCACTACACTCCAGCCTGGGGGACAGAGTAAGACCCTGCCTCTAAAAAAAGGTTTTAAAAAAAGCAAAATGAAAAGAAATTATTCCTAGTCTCATCATCCAGAGATAAACACTGCAATGAATTTTTTTTCAGAATTTTTGTGGGTACATTTTAATGTAATGTAAATATAATAATACACTTAAGCTGCATATTTTGATTGAATAGACTTTTTTTTTTGAGACGGGGTCTTGTTCTGTGCATGATCTTGGCTCACTGCAGCCTTCATCTCCTGGGCTCAAGCAATCCCCACACCTCAGCCTCTTGAGTAGCTGGGACTGCAGGCACATGCCATTACAACAGGCTAATATTTGTATTTTTTTTGTAGAGATGGGGGTCTCACTATGTTGCACTGGCTGGTTTCAAACTCTTGGCCCCAAATAATCCTCCTTACTGGGCCTCTCAAAGTGCTGGGATTACTGTACCCGGCCCTGATTGAGGATACTTCATCGCTCTTTTTCTAGTCGTAAAGTTGTCATTCTATGGAGATACAAAGTTTGAAAGACCACATAGTAAGTCATCAGCTGAAGGCATCTCTGGGAAGTGGAATTGATTTTTAAAACTAGGCATGCACTAGTTTTTTATTTTAGACAAAAAAAAAAAAAAAAAAAAAATGACTCCACAGAGGTTTGAAAAACACACAAAAATATAACAAAGAAAATTAAAAATCCCTAATTTTACCATGGTAAAGACTATTTATATGCACTTCTCTTTAACCTAGTTGTGATCTACCACAGGTATTAAGTCAGATTAATACAGGGATATTCAAACATCTAACAGAAGATGATAAAAGCTGGGTACTGATAATGGGCAACATTGCAACCAGAAGTTTGATAGTCTTTCCTCCCCACTCTCAAAAAAGGCCACTGTTTCATGTCATTCAATATGAATTTTATGGTGAGATATTAAGCCTCTTTGGTACACTACTAGTTAAACTCAGGTTAGATTCAAAGATGAACTCAATATCAAGAGCCATGTGGTAGTGGGATTCCATTATACGTCAGGCTAGGACCACCATTTATCAAGTCTCCCCGACATCATTTGTCAAATGTACAAAAACTATAAAAAAGTCTACTCATTTTGCAATGATGTTAACTTGTATTACTATAACACGTGTATCAAAGTTTCCATGCATAACCAAGGCATGAAAAAACAGATTTTTGGTCGGGTGTGGTGGCTCACACCTGTAATCCCAGCACTTTGGGAGGCCAAGGCAGGCGGATCACCTGAGGTCAGGAGTTTGAGACCAGTCTGACCAACATGGTGAAACCCCATCCCTACTAAAAATACAAAAAAAATTAGCCAGGTGTTGTGGCATATGCCTGTAATCCCAGCTGCTCGGGAGGCTGAGGCAGAAGAATCACTTGAACCCGGGAGGCAGAGGTTGCAGTGAGCCGAGATCTCGCCACTGCACTCCAGCCTAGGCGACAAGAGTGAAACTCCGTCTCAAAAAAAAAAAAAAAATTTTTTTTCAAAAATATTTTCAAAAAATAGATTTTTAAAGCATTGAGGATTTACCTTAAGATATTCACTGTATTCATCCTCAAACTTCTTGCCCCATATACTGCTGCCGCCTCTTCCAGTTCCTATATTACAAGAGAAGCAAATCGAAAGAAGTATTTAATTAAAATTGATAACAAGTTCATTTCCCAAAACTTAAGGAATAGAGTTTGACTGCTTAAATATAAACACAATTTGATATGGCCTCTCCTAATTCCCCAAATTTAACTTCACAGACCTGAAGATTAAAACAGACCTACAAAAAACAAAACAGAATAACCCTTCTTGTAAATATTGTTCATACATATATTGTAGCATGAAAAGCTTCACAAATTTGCGTCTTATCCTTGTGCAGGGGCCACGCTAATCTTCTCGGTATTGTTCAAATTTTAGTATATGTGCTGCCAAAGTGAGCACAATATTGTTCATATTTTAGGTGTAGGTGCTAATAATTTCTGCTTTAAAATTACACCATGGAATACTATGCAGCCGTAAAAAGGAATGAGATAATGTCCTTCGTAGGGACATGGATGCAGCTGGAAGCCATCATTCTTAGCAAATTAACACGGGAACAGAAAACCAAACACCGCATGATCTCACTCATAAGTGGGAGTTGATCAATGAGATCACATGGACACAAGGAGGGGAACAACACACAGCGGGGCTAGTTTGGGGGTGGGGAGCAAGGGGAAGGAGAGCATTAGGACGAATAGCTAATGCATGCTGGGCTTAAAACCTAGATGACAGGCTGATAGGTGCAGCAAACCACCATAGCACACATATACCTATATAACAAACCTACATGTTCTGCACTTGTAGAACAGAACTTATTAAACAAAACAAAACAAAAACTCCACGTTTTTAATTCCTCTTCTTTTACCCAGTTCTTCATACTATACGTTCAGTTCCTTAGATCTTAGTTAATGGAATAACTTACCTGTTGGATCTCCTGTTTGAACCATGAAACCCTTGATATTCCTATGAAATATACATCCATTGTAGTAATTACTGGCACAAAGAGCCAAGAAATTCTGAAAAGAGTAAAAATAATGATTGAGAAATGATGCAGCAGAAACCTAGTTAAGACAAAGAACCAATCATATTTACTGAAAACCTGATAGCAGCATATTTAAACTATGACTTTTGGCATTACTTTGGATGTCATTTCCCTGCCTAGAACACTTCAATAGCTTCCTTCTCCTTTTGGAATAAAATACAAAATCTTCGGCCAGGCATGGTGGCTCACTCCTGTAATCCCAGCACTTTGGGAGGCCGAGGTGGGTGGATTACCAGGTTAGAAGATCGAGACCATCCTGGCTGCGGTGAAACCCCGTCTCTACTAAAAATACAAAAAAATTAGCTGGGTGTGGTGGCAGGCGCCTATAGTCCCAGCTACTCTGGAGGCTGAGGCAGGAGAATGGCGTGAACCCGGGAGGCGGAGGTTGCAGTGAGCCGAGATCACACCACTGCACTCCAGCCTGGGCGACAAAAACAAAACAAAACAAAACAAAATCATCAGCAGGGCCTAACAAGCCCTGCAGTACCTGGCTTATCTCCTCATCACATATACTAAGAACTGCTTTCTTATTGTTTACTACCTAAACCCCATCAGCATTCTGACAATTAATCCAAAAGGGGCAGCTTTTCTTTTTTTTTTTTTTTTTTTTTTTTTTTTTTTACGGGGGGTTTCCTCTTTTCCAGGTGGGAGTGCAGTGGCCAGATCTCAGCTCACTGCAAGCTCCGCCTCCCGGGTTCCCGCTATTCTCCTGCCTCAGCCTCCCGAGTAGCTGGGACCACAGGCGCCGCCACCTCGCCCGGCTAATTTTTTGTGTTTTTAGTAGAGACGGGGTTTCGCCGTGTTAGCCAGGATGGTCTCGATGTCCTGACCTTGTGATCCGCCCATCTCGGCCTCCCAAAGTGCTGGGATTACAGGCTTGAGCCACCGCGCCCGGCCTAGGGCAGCTTTTCTTACCTGGGGGACTTTATACCTGATATTTCTATACCTGGAATGTTCTTTTTTTTTTTTTTGTACAGACAATGTCTCTCTATGTTGCCCAGGTTGGTCTTGAACTCCCGGGCTCAAATGATCCTCCTGCCTCAGCCACCCAAAAAGTTGGAATTACAGGTGTGAGCCACTGTGCCTCACCTTGGAATTTTTTAAAATTTTATTTCACAACCTTTTCTGAATCTGAATAGCTGGAATATTATTTTTATACCTCTTTCCAGAGATGCCCTCATACCTTTGCATTTAGTTTAAGTATTAGTTTATTGGCTACGTCTGCCCTCACCTTCTTCCTTTCCCATTAATCTCTATCTTAACACTTAATTTTTTTCAAGGCATTATCACCTTTTAGAATTACTTAATTTTAGGCCAGGCACAGCAGCTCACACCTGTAATCCCAGTACTCTGGGAGGCGGGAAGATCACCTGAGTCCAGGAGTTCAAGACCAGCCTGGGCAACATAGTAAGACCTCATCTCTATCTTTAAAATAAATAAATAAATAAAAATAATTTCTTAAAAATATAATTACTTAATTTTCCTGCCCTGCTTATTTTCACAACTAAAATATTGGCTCCATGAGGGTAAGGAACGTCTGTTGCTCATCACTGTATCTCCAGACTCTGGGGTAAGATAGCCTTTCACAAATAATGGTTTTTTTGTTTTGTTTTGAGACAGGGTCTTGCTCTGTCACGTAGGCTGGAGTGTAGCCATGTGATCAGAGCTCACTATAGCCTTGACCTCCTAGGCTTAAGCAATCCTCCCACCTTGGCCTCCCTTGTAGCTGGGATAACAGGCTCATACCACCATACCTGGCTAATTTTTGTATTTTTTTTAGAGATGGGGGTCTCACTGTGTTGCCTAGGTAGGTCTAGAACTTCTGAGCTTACCTTAGCCTCCCGAAGTGCTGAAATTATAGATGTGAGCCACCATGCCCAGCCATAAATAATCGTTGAATAAATGAATATATACAGGTGACTCTTCTTCCTTCCATCCTTGTCATTTAAACAGGTGAAACAGGCCGGGCGCGGTGGCTCATGCCTGTAAACCCAGCACTTTGGGCAGCCAAGACGGGTGGATCACCTGAGTTCAGGAGTTTGAGACCAGCCTGATCAACATGGTGAAACCCCATTGCTACTAAAAATACAAAATTAGCCGGGCATGGTGGCTGGCACCTATAGTCCCAGCTACTCAGGAGGATGAGGCAGGAGAATCCCTTGGACCTGGGAGGCGGAGGTTGCAGTGACCCGAGACTGTGCCACTGCACTCCAGCCTGGGCAACAAGAGCAGAACTCTGTCTCAAAAATAAATAAATAAATAAATATATATAAACAAACAGGCAAAATAATGTATAGAACAGGTTAGGCATGGTGGCTCACGCCTGTAAGCCCAACGCTTCAGGAAGCTGAGGTGGGGAGGATGGCTGGAGATCAGGAGTTCGAGACTAGCTTGGGCAACATAGTGAGACCTCATCTCTATAAAAAATTAAAAAAAATTAGCCTGGCATGGTGGCACACACCTGTAGTCCTATCTACTTGGGAGGCCAAGGTGGGAGGATTGCTTGAGACCAGGAGGTTGAGACTGCAATGAGCCGTGATTGCACCACTGCATTCCAGTCTGGGCGACACAGCAAGACCCTGTCTCAAAAAATATATATATATACAACAATTCTTTAATATAATATTCTGCCGGGCACAGAGGCTCATGCCTATAATCCCAGCACTTTTGGGAGGCTGAGGCAGGCAGATTACCTGAGGTCAGAAGTTTGAGACCAGTCTGGTCAACATGGTGAAACCCCGTCTCTACTAAAAAAATACAAAAATGGCCAGGCGCGGTGGCTCACGCCTGTAATCCCAGCACTTTGGGAGGCCGAGGCAGGCGAATGGCGTGAACCCGGGAGGCGGAGCTTGCAGTGAGCCGAGATCGCGCCACTGCACTCCAGCCTGGGCGACTAAGCGAGACTCTGTCTCAAAAAAAAAAAATAAAAAAAAATAAAAAAATAAAAATAAAAATAAAAAAATACAAAAATTAGCTGGGCATGGTGGTGGGTGCCTGTAATCCCAGGTACTTGGGAGGCTGAGGCAGGAGAATTGTTTGAACTCCAGAGGCGGAGGTTGCAGTGAGCCAAGATCATGCCACTGTACTCCAGCCTGGGCGACAGAGCCAGACTCTGTCTTGAAAAAATAGAAAAAAGGCCGGGTGCGGTGGCTCATGCCTGTAATCCCAGCACTTTAGGAGGCTGAGGTGCATGGATCACCTGAGGTCAGAAGTTTGAGACCAGCCTGGCCAACATGGTGAAATCCTGTCTCTACTAAAAATACAAAAATTAGCCAGGCATGGTGGTGCACGCCTGTAATCCCACTTACTTGGGAGGCTGAGGCAGAAGAATTGCTTGAACCTGGGAGGCGGAGGTTGCAGTGAGCCGAGATCGCACCATTGTACTCCAGCCTGGGGGACACAGCAAGACTTTGTCTCAAAAATAAATAAATAAATAAAAAATAAAGAAAGAAAAAAAGTAATATAATGTCCTAATGATTATGTTTCCCGAGGAAAATCAGTCAAAAGAAAAAGATACTGGCTACTCTTATCGTTACCGAAAAATTATCTACCTTCTCTTTGATCCACATTTGAACAAACAAGTGGAAATCAGGCCAGAAGTTATGATGGCTGGTTTTCCTTAACAATGGTTTTACAGAAAGTTTTGTTGTTGTTATTTAGGTTAGATTATTCAATTCCAAAGTGGTTATCTTGTTGTATTAACTGAAGTTGAATATGTAAATGGTACTTACCTCACATGTTTTGGGTGTCCTCTCACAGAAGACTTCAATTTTAATATCACCTACATCTGTATGCAGTGTCACAGACTAAAAAGGAGAGAAAATGTGAGAACAAATGAAATTTCTTTAGGTGACTTTATGCATTGTTTATTTCCCTATGTGGATATTCAAGATGATAATCTGAATAAAAACAGACAGAAATACTGCTTCAGAGATGACTCGTCCACAAAGCAGCTCTTAGAGCTAAGTTGTATTTTTTCCTCAAAATTGATCTCAACATAGAGAAAAAACTCCAGAATATAAATGTTAGGGTTAAGTAGTATCCATGATAAAAATTTGGAAGTAAATATTTTGATGGAAAGATTTTAACTTTGAATTTTATCAAGAAAAATAAAAACAATTGTTATGTATTATTGATGTACATGGCAATTCACCAACATCCTTATTTATAGAAAAATGATGAGAAAATGATCTTTCAAAACATAATTTCCACCATTTTCCTTAGGTAATTTAATTCTGAGAAATAAGGTTAAAAAATAATTCCTTTCTCGACTAACAAAAATATAACAAGTGTCAGTGTTCCTAAAATCCTAAATGCTCAGAGATAACCACAGTGCTTTCTTGCTTGCTTTTTGTTTTTGTTGTACCTGTTTTTCTGTAACCTGTATACCCCTTGATGTAATACTGTATTCCAGAGAGGGAGAAAACAATTTGGAGGGTTCCTTTTTCATTTCTCCATTTTTTTTTTTTTTTTGAGATGGAGTCTTGCTCTGTCACCCACGCTGGAGTGCAGTGGTGTGATCTCTGCTCACTACAATTTCTACCTCCTGGGTTCAAGCAATTCTCTTGCCTCAGCCTCCCAAGTAGCTGGGATTACTGGCATATGCCACAACACCCAGCTAATTTTTGTATTTTTAGTAGAGACAGGGTTTCACCATGTTGGTCAGGCTGGTCTCGAACTTCTGACCTCAAGTGATCCACCTGCCTAGGCCTCCCAAAGTGCTGGGATTACAGGTGTGAGCCACTGCGCCCAGCCTTCTTCTTCTTAAATAGTATGTAGCAGTTAGAGAATATGACCAGGTTAAAGATGTGTGAGGGAGAAGCAGGGCACTATTCTCATTGCTTTTTCTACTTCAGGTTCTAGTTGCCCACTTTATTTTATTTTTTTAAAGTAGAGACAGGGTTCTCACTATGTTGCTCAAACTGGTGTTGAACTCCTGGGATCAAGCAATCATCTCACCTCAGCCTCCCAAAGTGCTGGGATCACAGGTGTGAGCCACTGCGCCCAGCTTACTTGCCCACTTTAGATCTAGAGCAAAATAATCCAATTAAAATTGTCAGACCTGTCTATTCTCTTCTGCTCCTTCAACTCTCCCTTTCCATTTCTATCTATCTTGTAATCAGCCTTTCTCCATAAAAGGTAAATTCTGGCCGGGCGTGGTGGCTCACGCCTGTAATCCCAACACTTTGGGAGGCCAAGGCGGGCAGATCATTTGAGGTCAGGAGTTCGAGACCAGCTTGCCCAACATGGCGAAACCCTGTCTCTACTAAAAATACAAAAAATTAGCTGGGCGTGCTGGCAGGTGCCTGTAATCTCAGCTACTCGGGAGGCTGAGGCAGGAGAATCACTTTAACCCAGGGGGCAGAGGCTGCAGTGAGCCGAGATTACGCCACTGCACTCCAGCCTGGGCAACAAGAGCGAAACTAAATTCTGTGCATTTTAAGTGACAATATTAAAGAATTTTAAAGTAATTTTGTGTATTTTTTAAAAGAATTATTCCATATTAAGTGGAATAATGGTATACAATTTCTCTATCTTGCCACTGCAATTTCCACTGCACTTTTATTGCCCTTGACTGAATTTCTAAAAATTACTTACAATGAAAGACATTTCATAAAAATTGTTCAAAACTTACCATTTTTCCTCTTAGTGATTTCAGGAAGGACTACGTAATTTCTCAGAGCCTTACAGCCAGTTTAAAAATAAGTCTCTAGTCCCAAAAGAAAAAAAGAATTATGCTCATTTTTCTGTCTTAACTCACACACGCTCATCTTTACTGCACATTTTAAATAAAAATCCTCGCCGGGCGCGGTGGCTCACGCCTATAATTCTAACACTTTGGGAGGCCGAGGCGGGTGGATCACCTGAGGTCAGGAGTTCGATACCAGCCTGGCCAACATAGCGAAACCCCATCTCTACTAAAAACACAAAAATTAGCCAGGTGTGGTGGCACACACCTGTAGTCCCAGATACTCGGGAGGCTGAGGCAGGAGAATCACTTGAACCCGGGAGGCGGAGGCTGCAGTGAGCCAAGATTGTGCCACTGCACTCCAGTCTGGGTGACAGAGCGAGACTCCGTCAAAAAAATAAAAAATAAAAATAAAACAAATACTCTAATGGCAACCTCTACGTAATAAAAACCCAGCTACAGAAGTAATGACGAGAGATCCTACCCGATTCAAGCCTCCCCATCTCCTACTTGCCCTGCTTGCTCTTCTTCAAGAGCCTCCTTGCAAGTCCCCCAATAACCCAGATACTCTTAGGGTCTAGGCATTGGGTGTCCCTTTTGCCTGGAATTCTTACACTCGAACATCTCTACGGCTGATTTCCTCACCTCCACATTTCTGGTTAAATGTCAAGTTTAACTGACCTGATAATCCTACATAAAACTGCGTTAGCCCTTTAGCCCTAGGACATTCCTATTTCCTTCTCCCACAGCACTTATCACTAATATACTACGAACTTCTTCTTTTTTTTTTTTTTTTTCATTTTGAGACGGACTCTCGCTCTGTCGCCAGGCTGGAGTGCACTGTGGCACGATCTCGGCTCACTGCAACCTCCGCCTCCGCCTCCCGGGTTCAAGTGATTGTCGTGCCCCAGCCTCCCGAGTAGGTGGGACTACAGGCGCACACTACCACGCACGACTAATTTTTGTATTTTTAGTACAGACAGGGTTTCGCCGTGTTGGCCAGGCTGGTCTCGAACTCCTGACCTTAAGTGATCCTCCCGCCTCGGCCTCCCAAAGTACTGGGATTACAGGCGTGAGCCACCATGCAGGGCCCTTCTTTTAACAACAGCCTCGCCGCCCAACTGTTCACTCGCAGTATTCCAAGAACTAAACCAGTAGCAACACAAAACTCAGCAAGCATTCGAATAAGTGAATGAAAAAATTAATGACGTTACTCCATACTTGGGCTTCACCACTTTGTCTAGCACAGCCGTTGTTTTTTTGTTGTTGTTGTTGAGACGGAGTCTCGCTCTGTCCCCCAGGCTGGAGTGCAGTGGCGCGATCTTGGCTCACTGCAAGCTCCGCCTCCCGGGTTCACGCCATTCTCCTGCCTCAGCCTCCAGAGTAGCTGGGACAACAGGCGCCCGCGACAGCGCCCGGCTAATTTTTTGTATTTTTTAGTAGAGACGGGGTTTCACCGTGGTCTCGATCTCCTGACCTTGTGATCCGCCCGCCTCAGCCTTCCAAAGTGCTGGGATTACAGGCGTGAGCCACCGCGCCCGGCACAGCCGTTGTTAAAACAGGAAAAATGTAATCGCAGATGCCAGCATAGGTCTGTTAGTTCAAAATCATAGTTTCTTTGGGCCAGCGGAAGTTGGGCGCGGGACCCAAGAGAGAGAACGCCCCTTACCGCCTCACCTCCTCCTTCCCCTCTCCTTCCTATCTCAAACCAAAACGACAATGTAATTTATCCCCAACTGGAAATTTGAAAGTGAAACGGAGCTCTACTAATGCACGGGGAAGAGAAATGTAAGGCGAGAACTACCTGGCCAACCTCAAGCAATACTTTACACTCGGCTGCCAAACGGAAAGGACCACTTCCGCCCAGCTCTCTCGCTACGGGGAGCCCATTGCCACAGCGCCCGGAGCGCCAACGCAGGACCGGAAGTGACGCAGCGAAGTTTCCGGGACTGGTGAGTAGTGGGCGATTTAAAAACCCGCGAGTGTAGTTGTGACCGTCGCGGTAGGTGCCGGTTGGGGTCGGCTGTGATTGTTGTGTTGGTGCTGCAGAGCAGAAGAGGTTGGGTCAGAAAACTGCCCTGCCGCACGAGAGCACAGCGCACTAGTGGGTCAGGGGTCCTGACTCAGACTTACTGGCTGTGTCTCGTGGTTTTTCACTGCCCTGGAAAAGGCCTGAAGTGGCGCTGAAATGAGGCATAGATGAGGTAACGTTGAGGGAGCGGTTTGCAACTTGCAAAGGGGCCCTACTGATGCTACTTAGTAGTAAACAGTGCTTACTTTAGGACAGGAGCTGTTTGCAGCTTTACATATAAATCTCGCGATATTGTGGCCTGGGCACTACTTCCTTTTAGGAGGAAAATGCATAGGTAAGTCATTTACCTGTTGTTGCACAGCTCTGGCTCTCGGATTCAGACTGGCTTCAGAGTCGGTGCTCTTAACCACCATACTATCCTGCCTCCTGTTGTCGTTGTTGACTGTGGCCATGTAGCCTCGCAGTTTCCTCATCTGTTGCAGTAAATAACTCAAAACCTGAATGGTGGCCCACTAGGGTTTCACTTTCGAGCTTGCCAGATGTAGAAGATGCTGGAGAACGGAGTACTATGAGGACCATTAGAAGATCTTCCAAGGCCGGACGCGGTGACTCACGCCTGTAATCCCAGCACTCTTGGAGGCCGAGGCAGGTGGATCACTTGAGTGCAGGAGTTTGAGACCAGCCTGGGCAACATCGTGAATCTCTATCTCTACTAAAAATACAAAAATTAGCCAGGTGTGGTGTTCCGCGCCAGTAGTCCGAGCTACTCAGGAGGCTGAGGTGGGAGGATCTGCTTGAGCTCAGGAAGTCGAGGCTGCAGTGAGCAGAGATCACGCCCCTGCACTGCAGCCTAGTCAACTAGTGAAACCCTGTCTCAAAAAGAAAACAAAAACAAACTTACAAGACCTCGAGTGGTTTTTGGAGACCCCGTATCACTTCAAATAATGTATTAAATAAGCATCCTCATCTCATTAAATAGAAACGTTGAAAAATTGCTTTTGGAATAATTGGCTTATGGATATTTCATCAAATTTACAGTTGGCTATGCTTTCTTATTGTGCATACTATGAAATGCTTTTCTTCAAACAGTTTATAAGTGGTAGGTTTAAGAATGGGGTTGACAGCATTATCTTTTGTGGTTATTTGATTAAACATTTACTAATTGTGCATATTTTGGAGCCAGCAGTTTTTTTCTACCTTTCCATTGCCCTCCCACCTTTCCTCTTTTGCCAGCCTTTTCAGTTCCTTGTTGGATGTAGATATTTAGAAGGCTTACAGGCTACATGGGAAAAGTACCCTATACCTTACCCTCTTCCACCTCTTGAGCCTGGCCTTTGTGTAGCAAATGTTGCTTAAGGGGCAGTGGCTTCTCCCTTCTTCTGCCTTGACCCTGCCCATTTGTAGAGTGACCTGCCTGTGTATTCCTTGATTCTTGATTCTGATAAAGCACTTGACATTTTAAACATTCTTTTTTTTTTGAGACGGAGTCTCACTCTGTTGCCCAGGCCATAGTGCTGTGGCACGATCTTGGCTCACTGCAACCTCCACCTCCCCGGTTCAAGCGATTCTCCTGCCTCAGCCTCCCAAGTAGCTGGTACTACAGGTGCATACCACCATGCCCAGCTAATTTTTGTATTTTTAGTAGAGACGGGGTTTCACCATGTTGGCCAGGATGGTCTTTATCTCTTGATCTCGTGATCCTCCTGCCTTGGCCTCCCAAAGTGCTGGGATTACAGGCGCCCCGCCACATTATTCTGTTTTTTGGTAAAGCACATTGTAATGTCAGTATATACCACCCCAACTCCAAATTCTGTTGCAATCAGGGGAGGTGAGCAGTGTCATTCTATGCAGTAAGCAGTTAGTGCTGGCTTATATTAGCGATACTGAGATTTATTAAAGATAGTTCCTATTCCATAGTAGCTTTAGCATAATGGGCACACACAATAATGAGAATACTGAGGGGTTGGGAGCCTTGGGAAGGATGCTGAAAAGGGAGGTCAAGAAAAGTTTTATTTAAGAAGTTGAAGGGGGTTTGGGAAAAGGAAGGGTAATATTTAGAGAAATGGATTAGGGAGGAGGTTGGTTGAAGCAAGGGTAGGGAGAATAAGAACAAGGGTGTGTGAGGCAGGAGATGGGATGGACGTTTGTGTATTATGTACCAGGCTTTGCTAGGTTACACAATTCATTTGCTCCTCTGGATGGCCTGTGAGGTGGGCTATAGTATCTCCGTTTCGTAGGTGAGAAAACAAGATTGGAGAGGTTAAATGGTTTACCTAAGTTACTGTGTGCTGGTAAGTGGCAGAGCCACTATTTGAACCCAGATCTCTATGATGACAGTTCTTTTGCCCATATGCTTTGATACCTCAAAGATCCAGGCCTAAAGTGTACCTGTGTACCATTTTCTTTGTTTTGACTTCAGAAACTTGAACTTTACCTGATTTCTGTATGTTGTCATCTTGTGTACGCCCGGTCCCCACGACAGTCCGGTTTGTAGATTCTCTGATCTGCGGTTCTTCCCGTTCCTTCATGGATTTGAAGGCTCTCCTTTCTTCCTTGAATGACTTTGCATCCCTCTCCTTTGCTGAGAGTTGGGACAATGTTGGATTACTGGTGGAACCAAGCCCACCACATACTGTAAATACGCTCTTCCTGACCAATGACCTGACTGAGGAAGTGATGGAGGAGGGGCTGCAAAAGAAGGCAGACCTCATTCTCTCCTACCATCCGCCTATCTTCCGACCCATGAAGCGCATAACCTGGAACACCTGGAAGGAGCGCCTGGTGATCCAGGCTCTGGAGAACAGAGTCGGTATCTACTCTCCTCACACAGCCTATGATGCCGCACCCCAGGGCGTCAACAACTGGTTGGCTAAAGGGCTTGGTGAGAAGCTTCTTTCATATTTGATATTTTCCCTGCAAATACTTTGAAACCTTAGAATGTCTTTCCAGTAAAGTTTTAACTGCTTTAGGGTTGGGGAGGGTATGATTCCATTTTTGTATAATACATTTAAAATAATGTTGCTGAAATTTGGCAGTTAAATTGCGTTTGAAAAAGGAAACATTTTTAATTCTTATGGAGTTAGGAGAGCAGAAGTCTTCCTTACTGGGCTGAACTTCGTGACTCCTCACTTTTGTGGCACAATGCCTGTCACCCGGGCACTTGAAACATGCTTGTTGAATTGAAAGCTCAGGTCTCTCCAGAATACACTTGATTGATAAATCAGGCAAATAGACATCTGGGTTTTAGTGAATGTTTTTAGTGAATGTTTACTTATGCCTAGGGAATGATGTATGGATTTTAGCTTTACTTTAGTAAGTCTTTTGTTTACTCATTTTGGGCTGAAGCTTTTATGATGATATCTGGATTAATGTGGTCAAATAAAGTATGAGCATTTGCAACCTGAATGATGGTTTACATGTGTAGATTTACCAAACAGTAGACCATTCTGTGTATTATCTGAAAATGTATGAATCAGTCTTTCTTGTCCAAGTTTTTCAGAGATTTAAGAATCTTTTGGAAAATAATTCTGAAATAATTTGATTTTGTACATCCATACCAAAGCCCTAGGGGACTGGTGATGTATATCTAAAGGATATATGTATGTGTGTGTATGTCATATAAGCATGAGAATGAATCTTTTTAAAAAGTCATTTCTTAGAAATTTTGCCTATAGTAGTTTATCTTACTTTTAAATGTTAACCTCTAACCCCCCAAAACTCCCATTTTCCCACAATATTTTCTCTAGGAGCTTGTACCTCCAGGCCCATACATCCTTCCAAAGCTCCCAACTACCCTACAGAGGGAAACCACCGAGTAGAATTCAACGTTAGCCACACCCAAGCCCTGGACAAAGTCATGTCTGCAGTGAAAGGAATTGATGATGTTTCTGTCACTTCTTTTTCTGCTAGGTACAATTTATTTTTCTCTTTTTTTTGTGTGTATTTATTTGTAAGCATCTTCCTTACAAAGTCTGTAACCCTGGTATTTAGGCTTGAAACAAATAATTTTCTCTGGAGTTGGTTTACAAAGCAGCATACTCCTCATTTGTCTGTGGGTCCTGGAGACCTATGGAATTTTTTCAAAACAATAAAAACAATAAGTAACACTTATTAAGTATTTTCTATGTCAGGGGACTATACTATGCATTTTATATACAGTATTTCTAATCCTGGTGATGTTCAAAGATAGTTGTTTTCACTTTAGAGAACACAGATAGATCCTAGTGATGTGGTGATGAGGCTTTTATTGGTTCCCAGCAAATCAGTGATTTCCAAGCACTTTCTTTTTTATATTTATCTTTACATTTTAAATATATATTTTCATAAATCAGTTTTTTAATTTAACATCATGGGAAATACTTTTCTGAATAATCTTTGTTTGTTTGTTTTAAGAGACTCCCAGGCTGGGCGCAGTGGCTCACACCTATAATCCCAGCACTTTGGGAGGCCAAGGCTGGTGGATCACCTGAGGTCAGGAGTTCGAGACCAGCCTGACCAACATGGAGAAACCCCGTCTCTACTAAAAATACAAAATTAGCTGGGTTTGGTGGCGCATGCCTGTAATCCCAGCTACTCGGGAGGCTGAGGCAGGCGAATCACTTGAACCCAGGAGGCGGAGGTTGCAGCGAGCCGAGATCACTCCATTGCACTCCAGCCTGGGCAACAAGAGTGAGACTCCATCTCAAAAAAAAAAAAAAAAAAAGCGATTCCCATGCTGGAGTGCAGTGGTATGATCGTAGCTTGCCATGGCTTTAAGCTGCTGGTCTCAAGCAGTCTTCCCACCTCAGCCTCTTAATTAGCTGGGACTATAGGTGCCAAGCACTTCAAGTGAAAAATACATTAAGTGCCTCTTTATAAGGTCAATCATTATTTAGGGCAGATATAGGAGTTTTTTTGGTTTGTTTATTATTTATTATTATTTTTGAGATGAAGTCTAGGTCTGTCACCCAGGTTGGAGTGCAGTGGCACAATCTTGGCTCACTGCAACCTCCGCCTCCCTGGTTCAAGCGCCCGCCACCATGCCTGGCTAATTTTTTTTTGTATTTTTGGTAGAGATGGGGTTTCATCATGTTGGGTGGGTTGGTCTTGAACTCCTGACCTCGTGATCTGCCTGCCTCAGCCTCCCAAAGTGCTGGGATTATAGGCGTGAGCCATGGTGCCCAGCTGTTTTTTTATTTTTTATTTTTGAGAGACAAGGTCTCACTTCATCACCCAGGCTGCAGTGCAGTGGCATGATCACAGCCCATTGCAGCCTTGACCTCACAGGCTCAAGCCATCCTCCCACCTCAGCCTCCCTAATAGCTGGGACTATAGTTATAACTTGCCACCATGCCTGGCTAATTTTTGTATCTTTTGTAGAGACAGGGTTTTGACTTGTTGTCTAGGCTGGTGTCAAACTCCTGGGCTCAAGCCATGTGTCCACCTTGATTTCCCAAAGTGCTGGGATTACAGGCATGAGCCACTGCCCCCAGCCTAACCTCTCATTATTTTTAATTGCTTGTAGTGTTTCTTATTATGGATGAACGATAGTTTCTTTAAGCATTCCTCTTCCTACTGATGGACTTTTTAGTTCGATTCCAGTTTTTCCATATTGTAGATAATATCTGAGTTTTACCACTAGATAGGGACCAAGGCATTGGTTTTCTTTCTTTTTTAAAAATTTCACAGATGATTGCAGAGTTTATAATTAATGCTTCCAGATTATCTTTAAAGGTGTCCTTTAGTTCTAGAATTTTATGATTATATTTAGAATTTATGGTTAAATGTGAAACTTTCTTGATGCCAATAATTTTGGAGAGGCTCTGGAGGGTGATCCAAGGACCCCCTGCATGATTGTTAATGAGGTGCTTATTTAAAATGCAGATTTTTGTATTCATCTCAGATCTTGTAATTAGAATGGAGTTTGCCTGAGAATCTGTCCAAGACATTCTCAAATTCAGTGTTTTAAAATTATCTCTAAGGCTTTAAAAAAATTCAGTTTGCCCCAGCCCCATTCGTAGATGTTCTCTTTCACTGGTTCTGTGGAAGGATCCAGCACCTGTTATTTTAAGAAGCTAGAAGGAATTTTTTTTTTTTTTTTAAGACAGTGTCTTACTCTGTTGCCCAGATTGGAGTGCAGTGGCGTAATCTCGGCTCACTGTAACCTCTGCCTCCCAGGTCCAAGTGATTCTCCTGCCTCAGCCACTGGGGAGTGGCTGGGACTACAGGCACCCCCCACCACGCCCAGCTAATTTTTTTTTTGTATTTTTGGTGGAGATGGGGTTTCACCATGTTGGCCAGGCTGGTCTTGAACTCCTGATCTCAGGTGATCCACCTACCTCGGCCTCCCAAAGTGCTGGGATTACAGGTGTGAACCACTGTGCCTGGCTTTTTTTTTTTTTTACCTTTAATTTTTTAATAAAAAAATAAAATGGGGTCCTGCTATGTTGCCCAGGCTGGTCTTGAACTCCTGGGCTCAAGTGATCCGCCCACCTTGGCCTCCCAAAATGCTGGGATTACAGGTGTGAGCCACCGCGCCCGGCCAGGAAATTTCTGATGCACAATCGGGATTGAGAACAGTTCTTGAACAGTGGTTTCAAAGTGAGGTCTCTGGAACAGCAATATCAGCATCACCTGGAACTTGTTAGAAAGGTAAACTCTCAGACCCCCACTTAGATATAATGAATCAGAAACTCCAGGGGTAGGACCCAGCAATCTGTGTTTTAATAATCCTCCAGGTGATTCTGATGCATAGTAGACTTAGAGAAATGCTATTCTAGAAAATGCATTAGTTTCAGATTAAATGGGTTCTGTTGGTTAAATCCTTAGTTCTACATAAATCTAATCTCCTATTATAGTAAGTTTGTAAACTGTGGATTATGTAAAATACATTTTGGCTATATTTGGCCTAAATGGAGTGATTTTTCCCCCCTAGGATTGATAATGAGGAACAAACACGGATTAGTCTGAATTGTACTCAGAAGGCTTTGATGCAGGTGGTAGATTTTCTTTCTCAGAACAAACAACTTTATCAGAAGACAGAAATTCTGTCGCTGGAGAAGGTAATAAAAATATTTTGTGTTTGATCTTAAAATACTGTGCATTTTCAGCTTTATTGAAGTATAACTGATATACTCAGAATTGTACATATTTGATGTGTACAGTTTGATAAGTATCATTACTTTGTATTTTTCTTCAGCAAATTCATTTGTAAATTATTAGATCAACAGGCCATTCACTGTTACCTAAAGTACAAAATGGCAATGAGAGCATAATATTCTCTAGGAAGTAATTGAGAAAGGGAGACATTCCAGGAATAGGAAAATAGTGGTACTTCTTCAGGGTTACAGATTTGGTTACAGGTTTGCTCTCTCTTTATTTTATACCCTCTGCCTGGACCATGTCATTCACTCTTTCACTTGATAGCCATTTGTATGATGATGATTCCTATCTTTACTTTTTGGCTTAGAATGCTTTCTTAAGGGAAAAAATGACAAGAATCCATATTTTCAACTACTTTCTGGATGTTTTGCCCTTACAGAGCCCACAAGTATTTCAAATTCAATATATCCAAATACTTTATCCCTGTGCCACCCCCCCTTTTTTTTAATATATATTTCATATTTCAGTATCATTATCTACTTTAGTTTCCAAGTTTTCGTACTCCTCCTTGACTCCAAGCCCTGCTGATTCTGGCCTCATATCTATACAGTGTTTCTCCTCTGTATTGGCTCTGCCACCACAGGAGTTGAAACTCTCATTTTCTGTGATGAGAGTTGTCTCACCGAGCACCTAGGAGGCAGTCCAGGCTCTTTAGCATGGTGTCGGAAGCCCTTAATGATCTGCTACAGCCTGGGCCTCCAGCCTCCTCTCCTTCCACAGCACGTGCTCTGCACAGTAGCCATACTGTCTTCGTTTGGATCTACCCCCACAGTGTGTTCTCTCAAGTCTTTGGCACCTTTGTCCATGTTCTCTCTGTTTAGAGTGCCTTTCTTCATCTCATCGTACCTCTGTCCTGCCACACTGCACTTGACATCACCGCCCTTTCAAACTTTTTTATTTCCCCCTTTTTAACTCTTTTAGGGTTTTCTCTAAGACCTGAGTCCTTCCTCCAAGTACTCCCCAAGCCTCCCAAGTCACAGCTCATTTAGTTTGTCATTCCTTGTGCTGCTGCAACTGTAGAACCTACCTTGAATTTAAACAGTTTTATTATTTTGTTTAATTAATTAATTTATTTTTGAGGCAGGGTCTGGCTCTGTCCCCAGGCTGGAGTGTGGTGGTATAATCTCAGCTCACCTCTGCCTCTTGGGTAGCTCAAGCCCACTTCCCATTCAGCCTCCCAAGAAGCTGGGAGTGCGGGTGCACGCCACCATGCCTGGCTAATTTTTGGATTTTTTAATGGAGATGAAGTCTCACTATGTTGCCCAGGCTGGTCTCAAACTCCTGAGCTCAAACAATCCACCCACCTCAGCCTCCCAAAGTGCTAGGATTATAGGCATGAGCCATCGTGCCTGGCCTGATTATTGATTTAAACATCTGCCTTCCTAGGAAACTGTGAGCTCCTAGAAGAATGATTTTGTCAGGTTTGTGTCCCCACATTTAGCCTGGAGCTTGCTGTAGTAACCTCACAGTGTGCATACTGATTGATTTTAGCATTTGTTGTTTTAGGACTGACAGTGGACACCGTTTCTAACTTCTGTTTCTCCTCAGCCTTTGCTTCTACATACTGGAATGGGACGCTTATGCACACTGGATGAATCTGTCTCCCTGGCAACCATGATTGATCGAATCAAAAGACACCTAAAACTATCTCATATTCGCTTAGCCCTTGGGGTGGGGAGAACCTTAGGTAAATATTGCTCCTTCATTTATCCAGTATGCCTACTGTTAACATTGGACAAAGGTTGAAACTCTTGATTGTATTAATATGTGATAGAGAATGTGTTAGCAGCTCATAGGAGATCATTGGTTTACTTTATTGATTAGGGTAGGCCAGGTCCTGCTGTGGAATACATCTCATTGGCCTAATAAATGAGATTTATTTCTCTGTCATGCTATGTGTTCATTTCAAGTTGGTTATTTTAGGAAGTCTGGCCATTGTAGACTGGTGGTTGTTGCAGAGGGAGAGAGTTTTGCAGGGTCTTAAACCATCAGTTCAAAATTCCAGGAAACATGTTCATTTCTGCTCAACTTATTTTCCAGAATTAGTCATGTTATCCAATACAACCAAGGGAGGCATAAAGTGCAGTCTTACCATATGTCAGGAGGAGAGCTGGAATCACGATTGCTACAATTACAACATAAATTTTGCACTTACAAGACTGGTAATATTTTCTAGTGAGGTGCCACTGAGTGATCTGATCCATTGCAGTTTCTAAGTCTTGCATTTTTTCTTCTGGCCTTTCCCCGTACTTTTGAGAACAAAAAGAGTGAACAGACATTTGTTCAACACCTGCAGTGAACCTAGCACTGTACTGATTGTCTGTCCTGAGTGTGTGAGCTCCCACTGGCAAAAGCAGTGGGGCACAGTGGTTATAGGTATAGATTCTGAGCTCAGACAACCTGGCTTCAGATTTGTCTGTCCTGTGTGTTTGCTGCATGTCTTTGACAAGTTGTTTATGCCCTCTGTGTCCCAGTAGTCTCATTGGTAAAAACTGCATTAATAATAAAACCTAACTCAGAGGGTGGTAGTATAATCCATGTGACATGGCACAGTGACTGGCTCACATTAAGTATAGTTAAAGTGCTAGCTGTTGTTAGCTTTGTGGTTGGTACTATTTCTCCTATGTCATAGGTGAACAGTTTTGGTTCAGAGAGATAAGTAACTGTATTAGTTCGTTCTCACACTGTGAAGAAATGCCCAAGTCTGGGTAATTTATAAAGAAAAGAGGTTTAATTGACTCTTTAATTTATAAAGAAAAGAGGTTTAATTTATAAAGAAAAGAGGTTTAATTGTTCTGCATGGCTCGGGAGGCCACAGAAAACTTACAATCATGGTGGAAGGCACCTCTTCTCAGGGTGGCAGAAGAGAGAATGAGTGCAAGTGAGGGAAATGCCAGACGCTTATGAAACCATCACATCTCATAAGACTCACGCGTTATCACGAGAACAGCATGGGGGAACTGCCCCCATGACCCAATTACCTCCACCTGGTCCTGCCCTGGACCCGTGGGAATTATGGGGATTACTGTTCAAGGTAAGGTTTGGATGGGGACACAGAGCCAAACCATATGAGTAACTTATGCAAAAGTCCAGTTAGATCAAACAACCCAAGGGAGTTAAGTGTCCAAAGAAAATGGATAGCAGAGGTGGGATTTGACTTCCAAAATAACTCCAAAGCCCCATCTTTGAGATACCATGCTGCTGAACTGGAGTGACCACTGAAGAAGTGTCCATTTTAGAAACCCAAGTGCTAAATACTTGGATTTTGGTTCAAAAGTTGCGGTTATTTCACTTTTCAGAGGATGCTTTTTGAGAATAAATAGTATATTTAAAAATATGTGCCAACTCCATTCGTAGCATTCCTCTTTCTCACTAGTCCTTTTAGTTCCTTAACTTCCTCCCCTGAGAATAGAGATAGTACTTGCCTACCTCTCACTGTTGTCTGAAGACCCAGGTGAGATTACTTTACCCAGCAACGTTGCAGTACTGCCTGGAGCTGCACCATTAGTACTATTCAGTGGTTTGTGAGTGTGCAGCCATGTCAAAGGAATAACGGTACTCCCTTCAGCAGCACATATACTAAAAATTGGATGATATAGATTAGCATGGCGCCTATGCAAAGATTACACGCAAATTTGTGCATTGTTCCATATTTTGTGCAATTCACAAAGGTTGTTAGTTAAAAAAAAAAAAAGGAATAATAACTGTACCTTGGGTTAGCTATGCAATATCAAAAGAATGACCTGTTTGCTTATATTAAAACATGTTTTTTTTTTTTACATGCAGAAAGGACAATTCGTATACTCGTGATGAGACCAGGAGTAAAATCTGTATTATGTTTAGGATTCTTGGTATAAATTATAATAGTAAAAAGAAAGGGAATTGTAAAGTATTGGTCTCTTGTTTCCTTTGTCTTGAAGAGTCTCAAGTCAAAGTTGTGGCCCTGTGTGCTGGTTCTGGGAGCAGCGTTCTGCAGGGTGTCAAGGCTGACCTTTACCTCACAGGTAGGACAGACTTTGGATCTCTCTTGGTTTATTTTTTGCAAAATCAAAAATGGCAGATTTTAGGACAGTACCTGGCACATAGATGATACCTAATTAATGTTTTGTAAACTTGAACTAAACAGAAACTACAACAGAACTGGGACATACTGCGTTCTTTGTGGAGGGATGAAATCATTGAACAATTTATTATCTCAAAAATTAATGGTCAGCATTTATTTTACCTACATTCTTCCTAAACTGTCCCAAACCTCTCAGATTTCACATCAGTGGGATACTTTCTACCCTGTCACCTTAGCTAGGAAATGGTTCCTCTTAGCCTAAAGCCAATCATCAATTCCTATCAATTCAAGCTCCCAAATCTTTCTAGAATCTTCCCCCTTATCTGTCCAGGCAGTGTCTCCTACTTGAAGTACAGCATCAACCCTCTAATGTTATCTTCCATATATTCTCCTGAAATTAACTTTTCACAGTGCGTATTTGATGGTCTTGACTAAAAAGACTTCAGTGATTTCCTTCATCTGTCTGGTAGAGCCTGAACATTGCATCCTCTTTCTTGTACCCTTTGCATATGCTGTTTTCTTTGGTTAGAATGCCTTTTCCTTGTTCTCCTCATGATAAGTGAGCACCCCCTCTGAGAAGCCTTCTCTGACACTGTCCTGCTTCTGCCTCTTGTGGGTCCCTATCACTTTGTCCTTGATCTCCAGTGTGCACTTCTGTTGGACAGTAATTGGCTCCTGGGCCTTACACTCTCTCCTTAAGGATACTACCTAATAGGTCCTGGCTAATTTTTATTGAAAGAATTACTTCACGCAGTTACTACTCAGGAATGTGACCAAACATGGCCCATTATACCTGCAAAGGATTTGAAGACATTTTAATGGGTTGCCAGTTTGTTTACCTCCTCCTTCTTAGGGTTAGGAGAGAATGAGTTAAAGAATTACTTTTCCACTTCGAGGACCAGGCTCTAGACTCTTAGCCCTCTGGCCATTCCTTTGGCTACTTCCATGCTTCCCTTGCCTCCCACACCCATGCCTTGTTGTGTAGCACACTCTCTTACAAAGGCTGCTGCACTGAAAGCATTGTCACATCCCGAAGTACCAAGGAGCAGCATCTGAGAAAGCCTGATGGAACTGCTCTAAACCAATAAATTGATTTAAAAAAAAAAAAACATGTATGTGACTATTACCTGTTTTCCATTCTTCTGAAGATAAAAGATTTTTTTAAGTCCTTAAATTTCTACCAGATTAAAGTGAAATTTCAATATGAATATCTTACAGCATTGTGTCTGGCTATTTTAAAATTCATTTTAGCATTTTACTTAGAAGGAATTTCAGACCTATGCAAAAGTTGTAAGAATAGTCCAATGAACTCCTATATGCTCTTCACCTTGGTTACTAATGGTTATATTCTGCCATATTTGTACATTCTTTATGTACATATTATATATGTGTCTGTATACATTTGTGTGTGCATATATAGATATATAATATACAAGTTAAAAATTTTTTATATATATATATATATATATATAGATGTATTTCCCCCAGGACCATTTTAGAAATCGATTGCAGACATGACAATTTCTTTACCTCTCAATACTTCAGTGTATAGTCTTCTAAGAACAAAGACATTCTAAGTCTATAGAACAATTATCAAATGAGGGAATTTAATATTGTTAAAACATTTACTTGATATACAGTCCATATTCACATTTTTCCAGTTGATAAAAGTTTATAGCATTTCTTTTTCTGATCCATATCCAGCCCATGATCTCACATTGCATTTAGTTGTTGTTAGTCCCCTTCAGTCTGGAATAGTTCCTCAGCTTTGTCTTCATAACATTGACATTTTTAAAAGAGTATAGGCTCTTTGTTTTATGCTTCTCGCTCAATTTGGGGTATCTATTTCCTCATAAATACTTTTTTAAAAACTAGTTTTTAAAAAAAGTGATAAAATATAATGATATGTTCATAAAATAAATTCAGGCAGTTCCAAAATGTTAAAATGTCCTTCCTATCTCGCTGTGGGGAGAAATAGAAAATATTACCTGGCTAGCATTAGATGTCTCTGGTCTGTGAGGCATTGCTTTTGAGTGTAACTTCAGAGATGCGAAGCCCCTCCTAAAGGACCTCTGCTGAACTTCATCACGCTTCCTGTGAGCCTGAGGCCGTGTTCTCGTTGTATTAGGTTGTTAAGGGTAACACCCTGTAAGACCAGCAGATGGGGAGCCTGCTCCTTGCAAATGTAAGTTCTCTCATTTGTCGTTTCATTCTCCATTTGCTTTTCCTTTCCCAAGCTGCCATCCTGGGCCAAGCTTTTCTTTCCATTGGCTTCAGCAATTATTGCAGGGTCTTCACAGATTTCCCCCCTTTCATGCCTTCTCCGGCCAATGAGTTTGTCACAGTACAGGCAGCCAGACTTATCTTTCCTAAAACAAGGCTTCCAACTGGGTCATCTTAGTGTCTTTTTCTTGCTTTTTACTTTTACTATTATAGATTAAGATGTTTTAAAAGGTGCTTGAATAAAAACTATTCCTTATAATGAGATGACACTTATTAGAAGAGTGTGGGGAACTGAAAAATTCTGGAATTAAGAAAACTTATTTTTTACCTACAGATGTTTTCTTGTGGGAAAATTAGAGAAAAAACTCAATTTTTTTTCTAAGAACCTTTTTTTTCTTAAATTTGTATGCCCTTCTGTCTCTAAATACAGTTCAAAATTGTACTTTCTAAAGAACAAACCAAATTGTACACAGTGCAGTTTTGCTCTTAAATTACAAGTCATCAAATTCACAAACTGCATTTTTAAAAATTCAGAATATTAGGCTGGACACGGTGGCTCACACCTGTAATCCCAGCACTTTGGGAGGCCGAGGCGGGCAGATCACTTGAGCCCAGGAGTTCGAGACCAGCCTGGCCAACATGGCAAAACCCCGTCTCTACTAAAAATACAAAAATTAGCCAGGCTTGGTGGTGGGTGCCTGTAATTCCAGCTGCTCGAGAGGCTGAGGCAGGAGAATCACTTGAACCCAGGAGGCAGAGGTTGCAGTGAGCTGAGATTATGCTATTGCACTCCAGCCTGGGCGATAGAGCAAAACTCCATCTAAAAAAATAAATACAAATATAAATAAATTAAAAATTCAGAATATTTGAGTTTTCCCCAAATCTTTTCACAACAGATGAGATTCCCTCCAGAGTTTCTAGGGATTTTGCTTAAGTCAAAGAAAAATACTTTGTTTTAATCTGGAAATAATCTTAAATTCATTTCATCCTTGTATATTAGACTAAGTTGACGACAGAAATACAGGTGCTTACAAAGCCTAAGTCTGCTGGGCAGTATACACAGAATGTCCTCCAGAGGTATTTATTACATAAGAGGCAGATTTTCTGAAGGCCTCATTTTACTTGGCAGTGGTCATTCTTTTTACGGTGGAAACACAGTAAAATGGGTGTTTACAGATCTGGTTCTGGCCAGATATGTTGGATTGGACAATTGCCTTGGGGTCTGCCAAGGAAAAAGAAGTTGAAATTCTCAATGGGATGGCTTTTATTTTTATTTTATTATATTTTCAAGACAGAGTCTTGCTCTGTCACCCAGGTTGAAGTGCAGTGGTGCAATCTCGGCTCACTGCAACCTCCAGCCCCCATACTGAAGCAATTCACCCGCCTCAGCCTCCTGAGTAGCTGGGATTACAGGCGCACGCCAGCACACCCAGCTAATTTTTGTGTTTTTAGTACAGATGGAGTTTCACCATGTTGGCTAGGCTGGTCTGGAACTCCTTAGCTCAGGTGACCCCCCTGCCTAGGCTTCCCAAAGTGCTGGGATTACAGGCGTGAACCACCGTGCCCAGACTTTTCTCTGTTTTTAAGTTGGAGGACATAAAAGAAAACTGTACAGTACTTTCTAGATTTATAACAGTTCTGCTGTATTACATTCACTTTATATAGAATATAAACTTGGTATTTCTGCTTTTGTGTTTCCTCATTCCACAGATTCCATATCTAGCATTTAAGAATTTGCTGTTTCCTTTTTGGTAGGTGAGATGTCCCATCATGATATTTTGGATGCTGCTTCCCAAGGAATAAATGTCATCCTCTGTGAACATAGCAACACTGAACGAGGCTTTCTTTCTGACCTTCGAGATATGCTGGGTTCTCACTTGGAGAATAAGATAAATATTATCCTATCAGAGACTGACAGGGACCCTCTTCAGGTGGTATAATTGCAGAAACATCAGGATAACACATTGTACAAATTAGTTGGATGCCAACTTGAATTTGTAACATGAGTCAGTGGGACTAGTGTGCTTCTAGAAGAGTGTCTTAGAGGGTATGATCATTTCCGGTTTGTTAATCTGATTCACCATTCTTTTTTTTTCCTTTTTTTTTTTTTGAGATGGAGTCTCGCTCTGTCACCAGGCTGGAGTGCAGTGGCGCGATCTTGGTTCATTGCAACCTCTGCCTCCCAGGTTCAAGCAGTTCTTCTGCCTCAGCCTCCTGAGCAGCTGGGACTACAGGTGTGTGCCACCGCACCCAGCTAATTTTTGTATTTTTAGTAGAGACGGGGTTTCACCATGTTGGTCAGGATGGTCTGGATCTCTTGACCTCGTGATCCACCCGCCTCGGCCACCCGAAGTGCTGGGATTACAGGCGTGAGCCACCACGCCCGGCAGATTCACTAAATGTTCTATCGCTCATACAGTAAAACTGTAATGTAACTACCACATTAAATAACAAGTATTCATATAAAATCTAGGAAAGATTGAATAAAATCTGTTTACTTAACATTCTTTGGAAGGAGCTCAAGTGATTCTCTCCTTAGTTTAATTGTAGATGGGATGGGATGGATCCATTTGGGTATCTTTGCCCTTGCTTAGTTTAACATTATGCTTGAAAAACTTGGGCTTGAATACTTCTTTCTAGGTAGTAGCCTCTTTGCAATGATAAGGTCTGTTTGTCCCTGTTCCTAGTTCTGCCTACGATCTAGTCTCTCACCTAAATTTCAGAATCAGAATGAGATTTATCAGGATGTTGTTTTAAAAATATATATACACAATCATTATTCATATTACTATTACTTTATTGCTTTTTAGATGACTTACTTGTAATTTTTTTTTTCTTCCACAGTCCTTTGTTCCCAATTTCTGCTCTGTCACTTCCCTCTCTTGGCAATGAACTTGGCTGACACAGGCAGGGGGCAGGGCCAGGGAGTGAAATTCCAGAGCAGAAAGAACGAAGTCAGATATCTCAAAATAATCATCCTGCCCCATTTAATCTGGGCCCTTTCTCCATGTGGATGCCCTTTTCTAAACAGCGCCCGCACTGGGCTGCGAGGCCCCTGCCTGCCTCCACTGGTTGGGCAGGGCAGATACACCTTTCTCCACCCGTTTTCAGATAATCTGGCTAAAGCAATATTCCCTCCAGTTTAGGCATTCTTGGATTGCCTTTATGATTTGTGCTGTTTTACCATACCACATATAATTTTTACTTCATGCTTTTGTGTAAAGCAACTTTTTCTCTTTTTATTTTTTATTGTGGTAAAATTCACATAACATAAAATTCACCATTTTCCTGCCCCTCCCCCCAATTCACCATTTTATTTAAAGTATATAATTCCGTAGCTTTTAGTACATTTACAGTGTTGTGGTACCGTTACCACTACAGTTCCAAAACATTTTTCATCACCACAAAGGGAAGCCCCATTAAGTAATAACTCCCTCCTCCCATCCCCTGAATCCTATTTCTATGGAGTTGTCTATTCTGGATATTTTCTATAAGTGGAATCATAAACACGTGGTCCCTTGTGTCCGGCATCTTTCACTTATGTTTTCTCCATTACTGCCGCCTTTTGTGTTTTTTCCCTTGTATTTTGACTCCCTTATTTCCTTATATATATATATTCTTACCTATCTTTAAAGGAAATTTTATGTCACATCCATTATAACTTAAATATTTACTTAATCTGTATTAAATACAGGATTATTAAAATACAAAGGAACATTGCTCAAAAGAAATGTCATTTTTAAAAAAATATCTTTTTTTTTTTTTTTGGAGACATAGTCTCACTCTGTTGCCCAGGCTGGAGAGCAGTGGCATGATTACAGCTCCCTGCAACCTCTGCCTCCTGGGTTCAAGCGATTCTCCTGCCTCAACATTCCAAGTAGCTGGGATTACAGGCACCCGTCAGCATTCCCAGCTAATTTTTGTATTTTTAGTAGAGACAAGGTTTCATCGTGTTGGTCAGGCTGGTCTCCAACTGCTAGGCTCAAGTGATCCGCCCACCTCAGCCTCCCAAAGTGCTGGGATTACAGGTGTGAGCCACTGTGCCTGGCCTGAAATGCCATTTTTTTTTTTTTATTGAGACAGAGTCTTGCTCTGTCGCCCAGGCTGGAGTGCTGTGGCCGGATCTCAGCTCACTGCAAGCTCCGCCTCCCGGGTTCCCGCCATTCTCCTGCCTCAGCCTCCCGAGTAGCTGGGACTACAGGCGCCCGCCACCTCGCCCGGCTAGTTTTTTGTATTTTTTAGTAGAGACGGGGTTTCACCATGTTAGCCAGGATGGTCTCGATCTCCTGACCTCGTGATCCGCCCGTCTCGGCCTCCCAAAGTGCTGGGATTACAGGCTTGAGCCACCGCGCCCGGCCCTCTGAAATGCCATTTTTAAGCTTAGTGTCTAATGACATGTTTTGTGCTGTTTTGCTGATTTAATAAATAAGGCCACATACTGACATGAAATAGTGGTTTAGTAATCCCTTGTCTACTCCTGAAAGCTGAAGGCTGAGGAAGGACATGCACATTCTCTCACAGGCGTCACATGAAAAATCTTCCCCATCCTGTAGGACTTACAAGGTCGCTTTGGATGCCCAAATGGATGGTACATTCCAGGTGGAAGGTTGCAGATTGTAGGGAACAGTGTCATCACCTTTGTTGTGCATCCACGACACCTTATATAATCTTTTGTGCACATGTATTGGAGGGTGCTGCATACCAATCTAGATCAGGATCCAAATCAGACACTAGCGCAGGAAAGCAGCAGCTGGCCAGGAGGTGGCAGCAACAGTTCAGCTCAAGGCAACTGCTGCTGAGCAGAATGAAGGTCCAGCGTGGCCAAGTCTTCCTGATCTTTCAGGGGCACAGGAAATCTGGATTTTTAATGTGTGGTGGTAAAATATACATATATTATCATATATAAAACATACATATATAGGTGTTTCTGTACAGTTCCTGGCTTACAACTCCCCTAGCCCTTGTTACAGTCTTTTGGGTGTGTTAAGCCTCAGGGGCAGGCCTCAGGAAACAATCTCTCAGAGTTCTCCTGCCCTTCCTTCACCCCCAAGGCAAAATCCTAATCTTCTCCCTCCCTTTTCTTTTTTAGAGACAGGGTCTTGCTCTGTCACCCAGGCTGGAGTTCAGTGGTGTGATCATAGCTCACTGCAGCTCCGAACTCCTGGGCTCAAGTGACCCTCCCTCAGTTTCCTGGGTAACTGGGACTATAGGCACCTGCCACCACCCATCCCCTACTAATTTTTTCAAATTAAAATTTTTACTTTTGTAAAGACAGGGTTTTGCTACACTGCTTAGGCTGGTCTTGAGCTCCTGAGCTCAGGGAATCCTCCTGCCTTGGCCTCCCAAAGTGCTGGGATTACAGGCGTGAGCCACTGAGCGTGGCTTTTTTTTTTTTTTTTTTTTTTTGAGACAAGAGTTTCACTCTTGTTGCCCAGGCTGGAGTGCAATGGCGTGATCTCGGCTCACCACAACCTCCGCCTCCTAGGTTCAAGTGATTTTCGTGCCTTAGCCTCCTGAGTAGCTGGGATATTAGGCCCAGCTAATTTTGCATTTTTAGTAGAGATAGGGTTTCTCCATGTTGGGCAGGCTGGTTTCGAACTCCTGACCTCAGGTGATCCGCCCACCTCAGCCTCCCTAAGTGCTGAGATTACAGGCGTGAGCCACCGCACCTGGCCTTATTTTTATTTTTTTGAGACAAGAGTCTCACTCTGTCACCCAGGCTGGAGTGCAGTGGCACGATCTCTGCTCACTACAACCTCTGCCTCCCAGGTTGAAGCAATTCTCCAGCCTCAGCCTCCCAAGTAGCTGGGATTACAGGCGCTCGCCACAATGCCCAGCTAATTTTGTATTTTTAGTAGAGACAGGGTTTTACCATGTTGGCCAGGGTAGTCTAGAACTCCTGACCTCAAGTGATCCACCTGCCTCAGCCTCCCAAAGTGCTGGGATTACAGGAATGAGCCACCGTGCCATGCAAATGCTGCCATTTTAAGGCCTACACTTTGGGTAGCAAAAGTAAAGATGTTGACCCTAAATACTTGAGAGGCCTGGGGCCAGTGATAAATATAAAAATGGTTACAAAAGTTTAGGAATGAGCTTTGTATTGTACTATGTTTAAAGTTATCCATAGCATCAGTCTTTTGAAATTTGCTTTATTCAACACATTAAGGATGCTATAACTTATGCTATTAAAACCTCATAGGCTGGGTGAGGTGGCTCACATCTGTTAATCCCAGCACTTTGGGAGACCCGAGTGGGTGGATCACTTGAGCCCAGAAGTTCAAGAGCAGCCTAAGTAACATGGTGAAACCCCATCTCTACAGAAAAAGAAAAGAAAAAAAAAAGCTGGGTGTGGTGTGTGCCTCCTGTAGTACCAGCTGCTCGGGAGGATAAGGTGGGTGGATCACTTGAGCCCAGGAGGTCAAGGCTGCAGTGAGCTGAGACGGCACCACTGCACTCTAGCCTGGATGACAAGAGACCCTGTCAAAAACAAACACTTAACAGACATTTCATATTTCATCTTCATATCCTCACAACTACTGCCTTTTGTGTAGTAAGTGTTCAAATTTAGGCTATTCAGGATTATGCTGGAAGAGTAATTTCACCTCACAGAATGTAAAAAGTACATTCTGAACAATGCTACTGCCTCCACATTTGAATTAGCTGGAACAAAAAGAGTGAACTTCTAAAGTTAGTCATTTTGTTTAAAAGTTAGGCAAAATCTATTAATCAGCCCCCAAACCAACTGATCTTTTATTTTGAGACAGGGTCTCACTCTGTTACCCACCAGGCTGGAATGCAGTGGCATGATCACAGCTCACTGCAGCCTCAGCTTTCCTGGGCTCAGATGATCGAGCCACCTAAGCCTTCTGAGTAGCTGGGATCACATGGTGGGTGCCACCACGCCCGGCTAATTTTTTGTATTTTTAGTAGAGAGAGGGTTTCGCCATGTTAACCAGGCTGGTCTTGAACTCCTGGTCTCGAGATTGGCCTGCCTTGGCCTCCCAAAGTGCTGTGAGCTACTGCACCTGTTTACACTGATCTTTTATATGAGTGAAGTGATCATGTATTAAAATAACAAATGATGCTAAGAAAGTCTAGTTTCAGGACTACTGTGAGGACTAATTTAGCAGTCCTTTCACAATAAATTCAGCACTGTGGTAAACTTATAAACAATAAATGTTTGACATCTCCTGTGCCTTTTTTTTTTTTGGTAATTTTATTAAGAGTACCCAGAAAACCTTTCAAGGTTTCAGTAGGTCTGTTCAATCTTGCCAGAAGCAAGTTAACACAGTAGAAGAAATTAGAGCCTTAGCAGTCAAGACATAACTGCTAGAGCCTGAGGGACACCGATGCGGACACAAGTCAACAAACAGCATACAATAATATGCCAAGATCTTCACCAGATCTGTAAGATGCACTCATAAAACTTCTTTTGAAGAACTTACAAATATTCTTAGTAAAAAAGTAGCACTACAAATTTACAAAGTGATTCTATCCAAATTGGCTTTTTATTTATTAATAATAAAGTCTACTGACAGATACTGCTTGCAAATAGTATAGACACAAAAATTATAAAAATAAACCAGTAGATATTTAGGGCAGATGCAAAAATTTGCACATTAGATCATTATAAACTAGATAGCTTAAGCAAAAAAAGCAAGGTGCAAACCAGCAAGTATATTACCAATTGTGTTTTTAAAAGGAGAGAGACAGATACTTTTACATATGCATAGGCTATATCTGGAAGAATACTTAAGAAAATGCTATTAGTGGTTGCCTAAAGAACTGGGTGGATCAGGGAGTGGGCAGGAAACTCACTTTCACTGAATATCCTGTGGTACTATTAAAACAATTTTTAAAATCACATTCATGTACACATTTGTTTAAACATTTTGACTAGAGGTTATATTTAAGACTAAGCCCTTGGCCAGGCGCAGTGGCTCACCCCTGATCCCAGCACTTTGGGAGGCCGAGGTGGGATCACTTGAGATCAGAAATTCGAGACCAGCTTGGCCAATATGGTGAAACCCCATCTCTGCTAAAAATACAAAAATTAGCCAGGCATGGTGGCGTGTGCCTATAGTCCTAGCTAAGGAGGCTGAGGCACAAGAATCGCTTGAACCTGGGAGGCAGAGGCTGCAGTGAGCTTAGATCACACCACTGCACTCTAGACTGGGCGACAGTGCAATTCCATCTTAAAAAAAAAAAAAAAAAAAAAAAGACTAAGCCCATGGACTTAACATAAAATTACTTTTTAAAAAAATGCCTTTAAAAAAATAAAAGTAAAAAAAGACAAGGTCTTGCTCTGCCACCCGTACTGGAGTGCAATGGCACAATCATAGCTCACTGTGATCTTGAACCCCTGGGTTCAAGCGATCCTCCTGCCTCAGCCTCCACAGCAGCTAGGACAACAGGCATGGGCCACCATGCCCGGATGATGTTTTAAATTTTTTGTAGAGACAAGGTCTCACTATGTTGTCCAGGCTGTTCTTAAACTTCTGGGCTCCAGAGATCCTCCTGCCTTGGCCTCCTAAAGTGTTGGGATTACAGGCATAAGCCATTATGCCTAGCCAAAATTACTTAAGTATAAACCACAAGAAAAATTATTTTAAAATTCCAAGGATTTTTGGAAATATTTTAATGAAAGAGGTTTACAAGATAAGAAATGAGTGAGAAATGCTGATGTAGTACATATTTTATTGCAGTGATATTTTCAGGAAGAACTTCATTTCCAAGTGTCGGATATTTCAGGGGGTATGTGACGACTGTAAGCTGACAACAGTAGCCAAGGTGAGCCTTTTCTTCTTTCCTAAGAAAAAAGTCTCGTGCAAATATTTAGGAGGCTTGAAATCATCATTTTAAGGAAAAAACTGAAATATCTTACAGTGAGTTTTAGGTCTACTTGACAGAGGAATCAAGATTAAATTTACAGCCAGCCATTAATATGCTACTCACCTGCATGTTATTCAGGAAAAGAAAAATATGTCAATATACAAGAATAATGAAATGTTTTATTTTTTGTGTCTTGAAAACAATTACTAAAATGTAATTCAGGATTTTATTTCTCTAGCCTGGCTTCTCACTGGTATCATGAAGGTCATGGCACAGACATTAACTGTTCCAAATATATGACGTATTGTTCTGTGCTTTCTAGGCTGGGTAGATACCCTATATACTCTTTGTTTTTCCCACTATCCCAACTGAATAGTAGTATAATATATTCCCTCCCCTGCCCCCACCAAGTACATAGCCTCAATCCAAAAGGAGAAAGCTGGATCACCCACCTCTTCCCAATCTATACCTTTTAAGTTGTTTTAGAAACAGTAAGAGATGACCTGCCTTCTCCATTACACTCGTTGGTTCTGACACACAGAATAGCAAACAAAGCCAATTTACGTGATGCCCATGTCTTGATACTTCCACACTCTGGAACAAACACACTTGCAAACAATCAGCTCGGGGAGTGTTAAAAGGCCCTCAAAAAATTCAGAATATCTCTAAGTATAAAATATTTCAAAAACATCCAGTTCCAAATAGTCCCTGAGCACACTGTTCATTCCAGCAAGAAGTCTCCAGAGAGGTAATGAATGAAAGGCACATTTTCTCCAACTTGAGGACCGCTGCATAGTACTAGACGGTACCAGCCAGGCCGATCAAAAGTTCTAATTGAGGACATCCCCCACCCCTTCCCAAATTTAAATCTTGTACGCTGGAAAAATAATTTAATGTCAGATGTAAACACAACACTTTCAACTAGAGGAGTGGCAGCTGGGGTACAACCCTTCCATGGGAGGTTCAAGAATAAAGGAAAGCTTCAAGCCTCCTCTTCTTCCTTTTCCAAGAAATCAGTCAATGTTCCATTATCAACAGGAATTAATAAATACTCTACTCCATCAGTTCCCTGAAAGATTTAAGAATACCTGTACGTTAGTCATTCATAAGAGGTATATGAACTCTTCTACTGTAAAGGCTAAAGAAAAAATGAATTTATTTCTTTGATGTAATATTTTAAATATATAAGTATAAAAATTAAAGCAAAAGGGCACACAGTCATATATACTTAAATATATGGAGTTACAGTTAAACAGCCTTATAGTGGAAAAGACAACTAATTAGAGGGTGGGTATTGTGCTTTAGATCATTTTTCACTTTCCTGCCCTGTCCGGAATCTAACACTATTGATGTCTCTATCCTTTCTTCCTCCTTTCAACAAGATCCTTCCCTTTGGCTTTTCAATATTTAATACATTTAAGTATGTCCAATTTTTCAGTAACCCTCACTAGACATCTTCATTCCTCTCCATCTATCACATTATCTCTGCACTTCTCCAGGCAAGTTGGCTATGATGGCAGTCTCCATTTCCACACCTCATTCAACACAGTTCAACTGAGCTACTGCTCCCATTATCACATCGTTTGCTTAGACCATCAGGAATTTTATATTCCTAAATCTCACAGACATTCTCAGTCTTCATCTTTTTGGCCTCTCAGCAGCATCTGACACTGCTGACTATTTTCTCTGCATTAAAACATGCTTCTGTTGGCTTCTGTGACATCACATCCTGGTTTTCTTCCTAGTTCTCTGGCTGTTTCTCTCACCTTATCCTTTACTTGGCTTGTTAAATGTCAGACTTCTGGTCTTACCTCCTAGCTCTCTATTCTCACTAAATGTCCTCCCTTTAGGTAGTACCCCCAATGCCTGGTTTCAGTTATAATCTAAATACATAAGAATCATAATCTTCTCTCTCCAACCCAGATCTTTCCTCTGGTTTCTTGTCCTAGGTATCCAACTGCATAGTTGACATTTCCATCTGGAAATCTCAAAGGAACCTCAAACAGAGTTGTCTAAACTGATTAAGATCATGAACTCATCATCTGTCTCCCTAAAATGCCGCTCTTTCTCTGTGTGTGTGTTGTTCTTTTTGAAATAGGGTTTCACTCTTGCCCAAGCTGGAGTGCAGTGGTGTGATCATGGCTTACTGCAGCCTTCATCTCCCAGGCTCAAGTGATCCTCCTACCTCAGCCTCTTGGGCAGCTGGGATTACAGGTGTGTGCCATCACAACCAGCTCTTTTTTTTTTTTTTCCCCCCCCCGTAGACAGGGTCTCGCTGTGTTGCCAGGCTGGTCTCGAACTCCTGGGCTCAAATGATCTACCCACCTTGGCCTCCCAAAGTGCTGGGATCACAGGCGTGAGCCACCACGTCTGGCCTCCTAGTCTTCCTTTAGATCTCAGCTCAGTGGTCTCTTCTGATATCTATCCATAAATAGGTCAAATCCACCTATTTAAATAAACTCTTTCAGAACTGTACTTTCTAATCATAGGACTTCCTTACAGTTAAAATTTTATGTATGTGATTACTTGACTAATGTCCATCTCCCCCATTAGACTTTAAGCTCCATAAGAAAAGCAATCAGGTTTTTGCTTACTACTGTATCCTAATACTTAGTACAATATCTATGCAGTTAATACTCAATAAATATAGACCAAATTAATGAATGAGCAATAGGGAAAAAACCAAAGAACAGAATTATTTGACTCATACCATGTTTCTAATTGCCTATTACTCTGGACTAGAACATATGAGGAGTTTTCTGCTCTGCTCTGCTCTGCTCTGAAGCAGGGTACTTCTACCACGGCTCTTTCTACAAACTCAAATGGCATATCCCCTAAATGAATCTGCGACCCAACATGGGACGTCAGTTTCAAAATCAGGTCTGAGTCAAAGGTATACTTGTCCTTAAGTAAATGATATAGACTATTCCTGGCATACAATGCTACAACAGTGGAGTCTTACCTTCTTTGTTCTTATAAGCTTGTGGTCCCTAAATTCAGTTAACTGGGCCCGGAGTGTCAGCTCACTATTGACGAGGAATGCCTCCCGACACTGCTGGTAAAAATCTTGAAAAGAAAGGCCTGGCAAGTTCAAAAGGATATGAACATAAGTCAGCACTTAAGACATGACCCAATATACAAACACCCATACAAAAGAACACAGAATAAAAGTGCTATTTGCATGTTATCCCAGAGCAGTGAACAAGTATTGATAGGACTTTTAAAGAAGGAACAAGTCAGTCATGAGAGCAGAACAATTATTAAAATGTTTGTTGAAATCATTTCTGCCAAAGGGGAAGACAATCTCCTAAGATGCCTAGAATATGAAAAATATGTAATTGGCAGATACACATCCATAGTTAGCACAGAACATTTTTAAAGTAAGCTGGGTTTGTCTTTCAATTTGTGTTGGCAAACACCTTGCTCAGCAGTGGATCTGTAGAGCTGCTTGAAAATTTGCTCTGTGGCAGACATACCCATCATGAGTGACCACTTACTCACTGCTGTGAAAAACTGCACTTCTGTCATTAAATTCCAGAGAAAGGAAATGTATGGGGTAAAACAAAAATTACACAATTGAATGTCATAAATATTGGATACCAGTGTAAGAAGGGTTATCCTGGTTGTCCAGCTGGTACTTTATTAGTAGCCTGAAAATTCCCCTAAAAACAAAAAATAAGAATTTAAATCCAAAACGTTAACATCAAAAGGTAACATACTAATACCAAAATACACAAAGAAAATGTCAAATACTTGGCCTATCTGCATTATCTTCTGTTCCTCCAAGGAATATCATATCCTTGCCTACTTAAACAGAAAGCTTTTTTATTTCTTCTAAAGAAAAATATAGGCTGAGTGTGGTGCCTCACACCTATAATCTCAGCACTTTGGGAGACGGAGGTGGGAGAACTGCTTGAGCCCAGGAGTTTGAGACCACCCTGGGCAACACAGTGAGACTCTGTCTCTATAAAAAATTTAAAAATCAGCCAGGCATAGTGGTATGCGCCCATGGTCTCAGCTACTCGGGAGGCTGAGGTGCAAAGATCACTTGAGCCTGGGAGCTTGAGGCTGTACTTGAGCGACAGACACCCTGTCTCAAAACAAATATGAAAATATTTTTTTCTTACTTTTTAGGTTAGCCTTGGTAGAAAAGTTGGAATACAGAATAACATCTGAAGAGAAAAATATCAATCCAATATCCATTAACACTTGGTATTGAGATCATATGGGGTATGCTGTTGTCTCAAATCTTTGTGGAATGAAGCGGGTGGAAACAACATAAATTCATACATTTATATACTGCATATAGCACTTTATACCTTGCTGCTTCACTTTTTGATTTTTCCCACGTCTTTAAAACTTCTCCTAAACAAGTTTTTCTTTTTTTTTGGCCATATGTAAGAAGAACTTAAGGAAGTTTTAACAGCTGCTTATCTACCATGTACCATAAACTTACCATTTCCCTATTGGTTTGGATGTTTACATTATTTCTAATTTTAGATTAAAAATAACTCTTAATGGATGACTGGATACAGAAGAAATAATTCTGCACTAAATAAAACTGTACCTATTTCTTCATATTCTGAATTATTTCCATAGGAGAGTGAACCAGGTAGAATTATGGGATTGGAAGCAGTGTTACACAAACGAAGACTCCCATCAGTCCTTGAGTATGCCAAAAATTCAAAACTTATATGCATTTTCATTTTTATGCAGGTCCAGAAAACAATGACTATAGTCATATTTTGGATCGTCTCAATGAACACTTTTTTTTTTTTGAGACAGGATCTCGCTCTGTTGCCCAGGTTGGAGTGCAGTGGTGCAATCTTGGCTCACTGCCATCTTGGCCTCCCAGGTTCAAGCGATTTTCATGCCTCAGACTCCTGAGTAGTTGGGATTACAGGTGGACACCACCACACCCAGCTAAATTTTTATACTTTTAGTAGAGATGAGGTTTTACCATGTTGGCCAGGCTGGTCTTAAACTCCTGGCCTCCAGTGATCCGCCTACTTCAGCCTCCCAAAGTGCTAGGATTATAGGAGTGAGCCACCGCATCCCGCCCTCAATGACTACTTTTTAACTAGGTACTACTACTAACTCCAGAGCTGAATTTTGGTTAAAATTTTTATTCAATCACATACCAAGTAAAGTCTAAATGATACTGGTGTTTGCAGAATCAAGCAAAATTTCAAAATAGTTCAAATAAGAAAATGCTGAGGTCAGCACACAGACACTGAGGCATGCCAAACTAAAAAATACTTGCATTAGACTGGGCATGGTGGCTCATGCCTGTAATCCCAGCACTTTGGGGGTCAAGGTGGGTGGATCACTTGAGGTCAAGAGTTCAAGACCAGCCTGCCCAACATGGTGAAACTCCATCTCTACTAAAAATACAAAAGTTAGCCAGGTGTGGTGGTGCATACCTCTAGTCCCAGCTACTTGTAGGACGCTGAGGCATGAAAATGCCTTAAAACCTGGAGAGGGAGGTTGCAATGAGCTGAGATCTCGCCACTGCACTCCAGCTTTGGCGACACCATGAGACTCCATCTCAAAAAAAAGCTTGCATTAGAGTAGCCATTGCCATATTTAATGTTGTGAGTTCTCACAATGCATGGACCCTCAACTTTACACACAATAACTTCCAACAGTCCTTCAGCAATTAAGGACTTTTATTATTAGTAATAACAAAACTGAATGAAGACTTTGTCCCCAATTCCATCAAAAAATTTCATTAGATAACCATTTAATGCCTATTTCAATTTTTATTTTATTTTTTTGAGACGGAGTCTCGCTCTGTCACCCAGGCTGGAGTGCAGTGGTGCGATTTCGGCTCACTGCAAGCTCCGCCTCCCGGGTTCACGCCATTCTCCTGCGTCAGCCTCCCAAGTAGCTGGGACCACAGGTGCCCACCACCACGCCTGGCTAATTTTTTGGTAGAGACGGGGTTTCACCGTGTTAGCCAAGATGGTCTTGATCTCCTGACCTCGTGATCCACCCACGTCGGCCTCCCAGAGTGCTGGGATTACAGGTGTGGGCCACCGCGCCCGGCCTTTTTTTTTTTTTTTTTTTAAAGACAGAGTCTCACTCTGTTGCACAGGCTGGAGTGCAGTGGTGTGATCTTAGCTCAGTGCAACCTTTACCTCCTGGGTTCAAGCGATTCTCCCTCCTCAGCCTCCCAAGTAGTTGGGTTACAGGCATGCACCACCATGCCGGGCTAATTTTTGTATTTTTAGTAGAGACGGGGTGTCACCATGTTGGCCAGGCTGATCTCGAACTCCTGACCTCAAATGATCTGCCTGCTTCAGCGTCTCAAAGTGCTGAGATTACACACATGAGCCACCGCACCCAGCCTGCATATTTCAATATTAATGCAAGGCTTTATTTTTATTTTTTGTAGAGATGGGGTCTCACTATGTTGCCCAGGTTTGTCTCAAACTCCTGGCCTCATGCAATCTTCCCTCCTCAGGCTCCCAAAGTAGTAAAATTATGGGGTGAGCCACTATGCCCGGCCGAGTTCAATGCTAATCTTATCTTCAGTGTTCAAATCAGCTTTATAGAGTAACAACATTCATTAAAATTAGCATTTGAGGGTCAACATTTGAGTCTTGTGGTGATGGTACAGCTGTATACATGAAGGTAGTTATACAAGGCTACAGGTAACAAAACTGCACAGAAATTTATACACACACACACACACACACATGTGCAGCATGTATAATAGCAAAATCCAAATAAGCTTGATGGATGGGATTACAATAATGTCAGTTTCTTGGTTCTGATACTGTACTGTGGTTATATGAGATGGTGGTGGTTGGTGGAAGTTGGTGCTTTGGGAGGAGGGTACATGAGACTTCCCAGCATGTATTTTTGTAGCTTCTTCTGAATCTATAATCATCTCACAACAAAAAGTTAATCCCCCCACCACAAACACACAAGTAAAAGAAAAATAAATTGCGGGGAGGGTTAAAGAAAAAGATATCCCCAAAGTTCCTGTGTACACCATCCTCTATCTATTCCCCTTTATTCTTCTCCAGGGTTAGTACCTAATTTTTTTTAATCATTTTTAGTACCTAAAAATACCTAATTATTCTGAATTAGGTATTTTTCATTTCCATGCACATTTAAAACTTTTATTCATATTGATATATACATTTGAACACTATATGTTTTATATGGTTTTATTTCTACACCGAACATCTGTTCAGTTCAGCATTTGTCCTAAATGAAAATATCTGGTTTAGGCAATATATATCATCACACTACTATCATCCCATATAAGTCAAAATCCTGGCTGCCAATGCCGCTTCTAAACCTAGAATGCAGCTGTGCTGTGGCTTCAACTCTGCTCACTGATTTATCATTCTGTTGCATTGAGATGTTTCTATTTTTGAGCCAGGGTATTTATTTTTAAATTTTGTCTATTATGCTGTGTGTTTGGAACAAGAGGGGATGAAAGGAAAGAGTGAAAAGTATTATGCCATCTTGACCACAAGTGTCCCTTTGTTGCTCTTTAAAAACAAAAAAAGAAATTGTCTCTGCTAGACTTGCTTGTTTCTTCTTCTTTTTTTTTTTGAGACAGAGGCTCACTCTGTCACCCAGGCTGGAGTGCAGTGGTGCCATCTTGGCTCACCACAACCTCTGCCTCCTGGGTTTAAGCGATTCTCCTGCTTCAGTCTCCCAAGTAGCTGGGATTACAGGTGTGCGCCACTAAGTCTGGCTAATTTTTGTGTTTTTAGTAGAGGCAGGGTTTCACCATGTTGACCAGGCTGGTCTCGAGTTCTTGACTTCAAGTGATCCACCCGCTTCGGCCTCCCAAAGTGCTGGGATTACAGGTGTGAGCTACCACACCCAGCCGACTGTTTATTCTTTAGGAAACTAAATTTTCTTTCAAATTTAAAATAAAAAAATTCATTTACATTTTGATTAATTTATAGATCTAATACCTATTTTTTGGAGACAGGGTCTTGCTCTGTCACCCAGGCTAGAGTGCAATGGCGTGATGTTGGCTCCCTTCAGCCTCCCCAGCTGAGACTATGGGTGTACACCACCACACTCAATTAATTTTTAAAACTTTTTGTGGAGATGGAGTGTCCCTATGTTGCCCAGGCTGGTCTCAGGCTCCCAGCTGGAGCAATCCTCCTGCCTTAGCCTCCCATAGTGTTGGGATTACAGGCTTGAGCCACTGTGCCTGGCAAGTCTAACACATTTCTAACATGGAAAGAATTTCTACTCTTATAATAGTTAATCTGTCCACCCAAGAACACAATATTTCTTTTCGTCTATCCAGCTCTTAATTATCTATTCTCAGCAAGAATTATCTATTCTCAGTGTTGTTATTTTTCAACACTTCATCTTGTTAAATATAATTCTATAATTTTATGCTTTTGTCAGGGGGTAAAGTTTGTTACTAAAAGCTTCTTTCAACAGGCTAATTATGCAATTTCTTTCTTTATTATTTTTTTGAGACAGAGTCTCACTCTGTTGCCCAGGCTGGAGTGCAGTTGTGCAATCTCAGCTCACTGCCACCTCTGTCTCCTGGGTTCAAGCAATTCTCCGGCCTCAGTCTCTTGAGTAGCTGGGACTACAGGTGCGTGCCACCACACCTGGCTAATTTTTATATTTTTGGTAGAGATGGGGTTTCACCACGTCAGCCAGGCTGGTCTCGAACTCCTAACCTCAAGTGACTTGCCTGCCTTGGCCTCCCAAAGTGCTGGTATTACAGGCATGGGCCACTAAGTCCAGCTAATTATGCAATTTACTTTTTGCTGGCTTATGCTATAATCAGCTTGTGTTTATTAATTCAGATATGCCTCTTGGTTAGGCTGCTGTAAGGGCTTGACTGGAGACATCATACAGTGATGTTTTGGAGCTGACATATCTGGATCAAAGTCTTTGTGCTACTGACTATCCACCTTAGGATCAAATGTGGTATTGCATATAAAGTACTCAGTGTCTGGATCAGAATATTCAATATGTAATGAAAAATAACCATAAAATTTAAGTAAAAGTCATGAAAAGTCTGCTTTTTCTCCATTATGACCACTCAGGTGCTCATATTCCGAAATATATTAAGAAATAAAGTTGGTACTCTCACTTTATTACTGAGCAATATGACAGACTGCTGTTGACTTATCTGCCTACCCCATAATCCAGTACTGGTAACTATTATTACTATAATTTCTCTTAATCCTTCAAACTAACTAGGGACTTCAGTATCACCATTAAAACCTAGTAGTACATATCTTAAAATGTATAGTTTTTAAAAAAGAAATATGGTTTTCATCCTTACCTTGCATTAGGGGTAAGGCTTCGTAAGACATGAGTAAGGGAGCTAAGTGGCAGGGATCCAGACTGCTTCACCAGAAGAGAGTTCTCATAGGAGGTTTCTTCAGTATAAGGACTATATGTGGTAGTTTCATACCAGAGCCAGTTAAAAAGACTCTGCTTTGCATGATCCCACACTAGCACATGATCAAAGAAAACAAGAATTACAAATTATTTTCATATTGTCATGATACTAGATTCTACTTTACAAAAGAATGAGAAAGGATTAAATAAAAATGAATCCCCAAGTTTTTCATTTTTGCCACTTCCATATCTAAATCAGTAACTCACAATCTAATTTCATTTTCAACCAACATCTGAACCTTTATTTTTATATTAAGCATAAATTAAAAGCATTGCCAATGCATTCTTTTTAAAAAATTAGAAATGTTTTAACATTTTCTTCTACAGGATTATCAGAAAGTCTATACATTAAGTTCATAAAATAAATGCTGCAATATTACAAGAAGAGAAGGAGACCAAAATAATAGTTGGGTCTTTTCTCTCCATTTAACTTTAGACTAAAACATCCTTATTTAGTATCTGAATTTTTATTTCCAAAAAATATGTTCTAAATTAGATTGAGAACACATTTTTGGCAACCTGTGTTTTTAAACATGTAAAAGGGGGAAAAGCATTCTAAAAACAGTAAAAATTTTCTGATTTACATTAATACTATGTTTTGTAAGACTGATATCTCTAGAAGGAAAAATAGTAACACTTAACTTACTGAGAGGAGCGTTGAGGTGGTCAATGGATGCTATAAGGTAAATGTTATGCAAAGATGACAACTGACCAATGATTTGCTGGCTCTTCTCTCCTCTCAACATCTGGCTATCCAAATTGTGGATGAGAAGGAAGAGTTCTAAAGAAGAATCTAAAAAGAAAAGAAATCCAATTATTATTATTATTTTTAGAGGGTCTCACTCTGTTGCCTAGGCTAGAGTGCAGTGGTACAATCATAGCTCACTGCAGCCTCCAACTCCTGGGCTCAAGCAATCCTCCCACCTCAGCCTCCCGAGTACCTGGAACTACAGGCGCACACCACCATGCCTGGCTAATTGTTTTTTTGGTAGAGACGGGGTCTCACTAAGTTGCCCAGGTTGGTCTTGAACTCCTGGACTCAATTTGGCTTCCCAAAGTGCTAGGATCACAGACGTGAGCCGCCATGTCCAGCCGCAATTGTTATTTTTAGTGATATTTCAGTGATTATTTCCTCTACCACACACAATGCCTAGGTATTAAAAAATATATTAAAGTAGTATAGGATAAAATAATGATTGCTTAGGGGTATGTAATTTATTTGAGAAGATATGTCATTTACTCATAAAATAGACAAGACATGATTAGCACTGAAGTCAGGCCCTACAGAAAGCAGCTTTTTGTGTGTGTGTGTTTTTTGAGACAAGTTCTGGCTCTGCTGTCCAGGCTAGAGTGCAGTGGCAAGATCCCAACTCACTGCAACCTCGACATTCCAGGGCTCAAGCCATCCTCCCACCTTAGCCTCTCGAGTAGCTGGGACTATAGGCGTGTACCACCACACCTAGCTGATTTTTATATTTTTTGTTGAGATGAGGTTTCACCATGTTGCCCAGGCTGGTCTGAAACTCGTGACCTCAAGTGATCTGCCCGCTTCGGCCTCCCAAAGTGCTGGGATTACATGTTTAAAGGCAATTTTATTTTTATTTATTTATTTTTTTGGAGACAGAGTCTCGCTCTGTTGCCCAGGCTGGAGTGTAGTGGTGTGATCTTGGCTCACTGCAACCTCCAACTCCCAGGTTCAAGCGATTCTCCTACCTCAGCTTCCTGACTAGCTGGGATTACAGATGCACACCACCAGGACTGACTAATTTTTTGTATTTTTTGTTGAGACAGGGTTTCGCCATGTTGCCCAGGCTGGTCTCAAACTCCTAACCTCAAGTGATCCACCTGCCTCGGCCTCCCAAAGTGCTGGGATTACAGGTGTGAGCCACCGCGCCTGGCTTTTAAGGGCAACTTTATTTTTAAGGTACACTGTTGATCCATTAACACGGAACCCACAGTCAAGAACACTATAACTCGTAACTGAAGGAAGTTTATATACACAGGCATTTTTTCCCCAAGGCACATCACAGCCTTCTTGTGCTTGGGAACACTAGATAGCATTCTAACACTATGCTTGGGGGCCATTTTAAACAGCCAAATCACCGACACAAAAGCAGAAAAATGTGAAAAACATAGCACTGAACGGACTGCGAAAAGGATGCTTGTTTATAGTATGAGAGTTGAAACAAGACGGCAAAGCATTGCCTTGTTTGACCTCTGCTTAGAATGTGTACATTGGGCAATGCAAACTTTTTGCCACTCTGTGCATGTTTCACTTTGCAAAAGTGCCAAGAGTATTGATTTTGGGATTATAAATAAATGTTAGCAAGCAGGAAAATTTGTTATTATAGAATTTGTGAATAATGAGAATCAACTCTACCTGTTTTCAAATGTGTACAGTTGGTATAAAAATGTATATTGTCTGGCTGGGCTCATGTCTGTTAATCCCAGCACTTTGGAAGGCCCAGACAGGCGGATCCCTTGAGGCCTAGGAGTTTGAGACCAGCCTGGGCAACACAGTGAGACTCCATCTCTACAAAAAATTTTAACAATAGCCAGGCAGATGGTGTGTGCCTGTAGTCCCAGCTAATGGGGAGGCTGAGTTGGGAGGATCACTTGGGCCCAGGAGGTTTAGGATGTAGTGAAATGTGTTTGTGCCACTGGATCCCAGCCTGGGTGAGAGAGAAAGACTGTGTTAAAAAAAAACCAAAAACAAAAAAGTATACTGTACATTTCTATAAAGAACTGTGGGTAAAATGGGTGTAGAAGTGTGAAAGGAAATTTGGGACAGAAAGCTTTTCAGGTTGGAAACAAAATGAAGACAAAACTAAAGAGCATGCTAGAATATTGACAAGATAAAAGTACTATGGAAACAGAGCTAGGATTATTGACATTATCAATAAAATTATCCATCAAAGCAGTTAGGCATTCTCACGTACTTCTCTTAATTTAGTCATTATTAAATGGCAATTAACTATCAGAGACTATATAATGCTATTTCCAATTTTCTGACATACTCACATAACCAAAACATTCACACCAAAAGAATCAGAGATCTTAGTATATAAAATTATCCCAATGTAATGATATATACACAGAATAAAGAAATAATGTTTTATTTATTTATTTATTTTTAGATAGAGTCTCACTCTATTGCCCAGGCTGGAGTGCAGTGGTATGATCTTGGCTCACTGCAACCTCTGCCTCCCAGGCTCAAGCACTTCTCCTGCCTCAGCCTCCCAAGTAGCTGGGACTACAGGCACGTGCTACCATGCCTGGCTAATTTTTTTTGTATTTTTGTAGAGACGGGGTTTCACCATATTGGCCAGGCTGGTCTTGAACTCCTGACCTCAGGTGACCCACCCAGCTTGGCCTCCCAAAGTGCTGGGATTACAGGCGTCAGCCACTGTGTCCAGCCAAGAAATAATGTTTTATAAAAACATTAAACAATATAAAAATATCAGACAAAGATGTAACGCTCAAGTGGAGGCACTTTACACAAGCAAAACAAAACCTGAAAATTATTCTGAAATAAATTAGCTGGGCTTGGTGGTGCACGCCTGTAATCCCAGCTACTTGGGAGGCTGAGGCAGGAGAATTGCTTAAACCCGGGAGGCGGAGGTTGCAGTGAGCCAAAATTGCGCCACTGCACTTCTGGGGTGTTTTATAAACAGAAAAAGGCTTTTGGATATACAAACTTAAGAAAGTGGGACTAACATTTTTCTTCCCTGTTAAGTTCACAGAAAAGGTTCATAGAAAAAGGTCAAATTATTTTAGAGCACCAAGATAAGTGCCATTATTAAAATAATCTTTTTGGGCCAGGTGTGGTGGCTCACACCTATAATCTCAGCCCTTTGGGAGGCCAAGACAGGAGGACTGCTTGAGCCCAGAAGTTCCAGACTATCCTGGGCAACATAGCGAGACCTCATCTCTACAAATAATACAAAATTAGCTGAAAACAGTGGCACACGCCTGTGATCTCAGCTACCTGGGAGGCTGAGGTGGGAGAACTGCTTGAGCCCAGAAGGTCAAGGCTGCAGTGGGCCATGATGGTGCCACTACACTCCAGCCTGGGCAACAGAGAGACTGTCTCAAAAAATATATATATATAAAATAATAATAATAATACTGTATGTGTATGTATGTATATAATACATATAATATGTATGTATAACTGTACTGTATGTATATAAATACATGAATAAGTAGAAGTATATGCTTAACTTTACCCTAAAACTACAGAGCATCTACTTCATGTTACCTTCTTTAAATCTCTTTACTATCCAGTCTAGCTGATCCAGTATACTGCGGAAAGTACCCATATGATCGAGGACTTCTTCTGTTATAGAATTCAGGACCTATATCATGAATGTGCAAGAGGTGCCACATTAATTACAATTTATTGTCATATACAACTAGAAAATCAAACCTTTTTTATAAATTAATAATGAATTTGGATTTCCCAAAAGTTTTAAAAAATCACTTTTAAAAATTCTACTGGTACTCGATGAATTATATCTAATTCATTGTTTTTTGCCTAAGTTGTGGCTAAAAGAAAATAGAAAAGAATAGCAAAGATATCAACGTAATAGGTAATATAAGAGGGCAGCAAAAACAAATGAAAAAGCTCCCAAGAACATGAGAAACATTAGAAAACTACAGTTCTATCAAAGGAAACAGGACACAAACACTATAGACACTTTTAAAAAGGAATACTACATGACTCAATATCCAGCACCCAAAAGATTTCATGTTCAAATGAGGAAGAGATATTAAGCATTTGAAATAAAAATGATCTATGATAAATGTATTGTAAAACTATAGTCTTCACATCCTGTTGCATTTTAAAGCATTTTCACAGCATGTAGTTTTTGCCTAATAAAGCATTTTCATAGTTTATAACAAAACTGAAGACCCCATAATTCCCTTCTTCAGAAGTACCACTGATACTCAGTGTAGTAAACAAAACTAACATATTTTCCTAGGTTTTAATACATGTCAGTTACAACGTAGGACATTCAAAGATGATTTCAAAGCTAGATTCTTCTGAGTCCGAACACATGGTATTAAGCACTATACAATCCTACTACCGTGAAGACTAAAACAAAATTCTTTAATACTCCATCCTCATTTATATGGAGGCATGAATTGGCAGAGGATATGTTTTTCCCTTTAACATTTTGAAACTTACTGATTTCACACTGATTCCGGGAAAGAAGCCATTGATGACAACGTGAATGGAATCTTGCAGCATAGTGGTTCGAAACCTTTCTAGTAAATCTCTCTTAGAACCCAAACCATAAAGCACAATGTTGAACCCAAGGCTGTTAGGAAAGACAGTATTCATGCAATTAAACTTCAATACCTCTTATTACCAATTTTATTATCAACCAGTTTCCTTAAATTAAGCTTATAAAAAATACAGGAAAGGGGTAAGGCACATTGGCTCAAGCCTGTAATCCCAGAATTTTGGGAAGGCAAATGCAAAAAAGTTTTTCATATATGTATATATACTTTTTTTTTTTTTTTTGAGACAGATCACTCTGTCACCCAGACTGGAGTCCAGTGGCACTCTTGGCTCACTGCAACCTCAGCCTCCCAGGTTGAAGTGACTCTTCTGAGTCAGTCTCCCAAGAAACTGGGGCTATAGCTGTGCTCCACCACACCTGGCTAATTTTTGTATTTTTAGTAGAGATGGGTTTTTGTCATATTGCCCAGGCTGGTCTTGAACTCCTGGGCTCAAGTAATCCACCCGCCTTGGCCCCCAAAATTGCTGGGACTACAGGTATAAGCCACCACGTCTGGTCAAAAATATTTTTATTTAAAAAAAAAACAATTAAAAAATTATCTGGGTGTGGTGGCAGGTGCCTATAGTTCCAGCTACTCAGGAGGTTGAGCTGGGAGGATCACTTAAGCCAAGGAGTTTGAGGCTGCACTGAGCTATGATGGTGACACTGCACTCCTGCCAGGGCAACAGAGCAAGACAGTGTCTGTAAAAAAAAAATTAACTAAAATTTTTTTTCAAGATGGAGTCTCGCTCTGTTGCCCAGGCTGGCGTGTAATGGCACCATCACAGCTCACTGCAACCTCCGCCTCCCGGGTTCAAGTGATTCTCCTGCCTCAGCCGCCCCAGCAGCTGGATTACAGGCACCTGCCACCAGGCCCAGCTATTTTTTATATTTTTAGTCGAGACGGGGTTTCACCATGTTGGTCTCGAACTCTTGACCTCAGGTGATCTGCCTGCCTTGGCCTCTCAAAATGCTGGGATTACAGGCATGAGCCACCGTGCAAGGCCAGGAATCAATATTTAGTGATTTAGCTATCCCAGTTCTTCCTCTTCCTTCCTAAAAAAAAAAAAAGTATTCTTTTCAAAAATTATTATTGGCCGGGCATGATGGCTCACGCCTGTAATCCCAGCACTTTGGGAGGTCGAGGCCGGTGGATCACTTGAGGCCAGGAGTTCGAGACCAGCCTGGCCAACATGGTGAAACCCCGTCTCTACTAAAAATACAAAAATTAGCCTGGCTTGGTGGCAGGCACCTGTAATTCCAGCTACTTGGGAGGCTGAGGGAGAAGAATTGCTTAAACCTGGGAGGTGGAGGTTGCAGTGAGCTGAGATCGCATCACTGCACTCCAGCCTGGGCAACAGAGTGAGACTCCATCTTAAATAATAAATATTTTTTCCAAACTCATACAAGGTAAAGGCACAATTTTATTATCTGTATACCAATTTGTTCAGTAGCTTCACTGTAGCTTCTATTACTTTTCAGATGACAGATGACTGGAGGCAAGGGAGACCATTGCCAATAAAAGCCCTAAAAAGGCCGGGCACGGTGGCTCACGCCTGTAATTCCAGCACTTTGGGAGGCTGAGGTGGGCAGATCACGAGGTCAGGAGATCGAGACCACCCTGGCTAACACGGTGAAACCCCATCTCTACTAAAAATACAAAAAATTTAGCTGGGCATGGTGGTGGGTGCCTGTAGTCCCAGCTAATTGGGAGGCTGAGGCAGGAGGATGGCGTGAACTCGGGAGGCGGAGCCTGCAGTGAGCCGAGATCACACCACTGCACTCCAGCCTGGGCGACACAGCGAGACTGTCTCAAAAAAAAAAAAAAGTCCTAAAAATTTTACAGGCTGAAGCAGAGTTGAAATTGATAGATTAAATTGAAAAGGTAAGCAGAGGTCAAGTAACAAAGGCCTTGTTAAGTCATACTAAACCATTAATTCACTAATTCCAAGGAGAATGAGCATTTATTTATTTTGAGATGAAGTCCTGCTCTATTACCCAGGCTGGAGTGCAGTGGCGTGATTTTGGCTCACTGCAACCTCCGCCTCCTGGGTTCAAGCAATTCTCCTGCCTCACCTTCCCAAGTAGCTGAGATTACAGGTGTGCACCACCAAGCCTGGCTAATTTTGTATTTTTAGTAGAGACGGGATTTCACTATGTTGGTCAGGCTGGTCTCGAACTCCTGACCTCAGGTGATCCGCCCACCTTGGCCTCCCAAAGTGCTGGGATTACATAGATGTGAGCCACCGTGCCCGGCCAAGAATGAGCATTTAAAAGTAACTAATGAGGGGTTAACAGAAAGGTTTTAAGTAAGAAAGTAACATGTTCTTTTCAGAAAGATCACATTGGCTATGTTTGGGGAATGGATAGGAAGGAACAAAACTGGAAGATTAATTTAGCTGTCATGGAGAAAAATGTAAACATGTCAAGAACTTTATAGTCAAGCCAATAAGATTTGGAGACTGATTAGATGTGGAGACTGAGTAAAAGAATACTTAAGAATGGCTCAGTGCTGGGCGCGGTGGCTCATGCCTGTAATCCCAGCAGTTTTAGAAGCCAAGGCAGGAGAACTGCTTGTGCCCAGGAGTTTGAGACCAGCCTAGGCAAGATGGTGAGAGATGGTGAGACCTCATCTCTACACAATAAAAAATTTAAAAAATGAGCCCAGGTATGGTGGCGCACGTCTGTGGACCCAGCTATTCAGGAGGCTGAGATGGGAGGATTGCTTGAGCCCAGGAGGTTGGGGCTCCTTGAGCTGTGTTCACACCATTCTGGGTGACAGAGTGAGACTCTGTCTCTTAAAATGAAAAAAAAAAAAAAAAAAAAAAGAAGAATGATTCAGTTTTCTGCCATAGGCAACTACACAAATGGAGTGACTAACATTCACTCATTCACTCTGCTGGATAGCAGGGGCAGGTGGGAACAGTGGACTTCAGATGAGCTTAATTTTATGTATGTTGAATTATTTACAGGACATCCAAGTAGAAACTGCTAATATACATTCAGATATCCAGGTCTGCTACTGAGAGTGAGGTATGGGTTGGAGGTTAACTGTTACATGAGTCATTCATATACAGAAACCAACTGAAGCCAGAAGAGTGAATGAGCCCACCCAGAACACCAAGCACTAGAGGTCAAGCTAAAGTCCAACTCCATGACTGTTTACGAAGGTCAAGCAGAAACAGTATTTATGTGATGCTCTCTGGCAATGCAGGATAACCTAGAAATGGAAGAACAGAAAAGAGGTAACCTCCAAAGGTAGAGATTACAAGGTCAAAGCACAAAAATAAAGAGGCAAGGAATTCAGAGAGCTAGCAGTTCCAATGAACTTGCTGACTATAAGGTCTCACCTGAGAAGCAAAGCAAATTAAGTTATCTTAAGTTGACATACTGGGAGAAAAAAATAATGATGGGCTAGAGATGGGATTAGAGTGAAGAGCTTACAAATTTATAATGCACAGATCCATAATTAGTTATTGAGAGAAGCCGAGGTTCTTGCAGAAAAGTTAATCATTCCCTTCCTAGCATAACTTTTTTTTTTTTTTTTTTTTTTTGAGACAGAGTCTCTCAAACCCCCGGGCTCAAGCAATCCTCCTGCCTTGGCCTCCCAAAGCACTGGGATTATGGGTATGGGTCACAGTGCCTGGCCCATGGATCTACCTTCTTATTTACCTCAGTGACAATGTAACTGTGAGTGTGCATGTATATTCACATTCATGTACATTTTAAGCACTTCCTTATGTTCAAGTCTTTTTAACTGCAAGGATAAAAGTAATTATCATAAAAAGAAAATACTATGTTTTGATTTCACTCATTCTTCTAGGCATTTTAATGGAAATTTAAAATTTAATCTGAGGTGTGTGAAAATAATAAAAGTGAAAAAATATTCTAGGAAATAATGTTAAAATAGTAAATTAATGCTTATAGAACAAATCTGCTCATAAAATTCTGAAAGTCTGTAGTACACAAACATAAGATTAAAGTAAATATTATCCTTTCATTTAAAGAACTATGCTGTGGAAAACTGGATTAAAATCTAATTGGTATATTTATTAATCTTGACAAATTAAATATACAGGTTTTTTAAATCAGTAACATAATTCTAAGAAATGCTATTTATCTTATCAATGGCTGTCAAGTCTGATAAACACAAATTTCTTAAAAACTGTAGAATTTCTGGGAAGAGTCATACAATAAAGTGACATTTCTATATGAGTCATAATGTCTATTTTTACATTTATTTTTATATATGACTAAATATATCAAACTCATTGTAAAAAGAAAAATGTTAACTTACTTTAACATATTCATGTAAATATGTATTATTCTTTATTTTACAAGAGTTTGTAATAATACTTACTGTAATTGCAGCATCCATTTATGAAATAATTTTTCATACTGTTGATTTAGTTGTTTAAGTTCGGCAGAAAAGGAAGGGGAAACCTTGCTCAATAAGTTACGCAATGTTTGCTTTAAAAAAAGGAGGAGGGGAAAAAAGTCATTCTCAAACCACAGATAGCAGATCAATCCAAACAATTTCCTTAGAAGTCGAGCTTAGAAGAAGCCAATTGGGATATTACTTTAATCTGGTTTGGCAATGAGTGTATCAACTGATAAACACAATTCTTAAAAAATAATTTGTTTTCTTAAAACTGTTAACATTCTTTTTAGTAATAACAGCAAAGAATTTGGTAAGTTTTGTCCAGAACCATTTAAATGATTATAAACTCCAAGAATAAGGTTTTAATTTAATTCTCAGAAAACATTAAAGGTTCTTTATAATTTATTTACCATTATCATTAGTAAAATAAATCTGTATCACTGCTCCTCTTCCAAAAGCTGTTTCTAACAAATCCTTTATCTTTGATAAGTATTGCAAATTTTTAAAAACAATAACATAAATAAACTGAGGAAAGTGCATTGCCCTGTACCCCAAACTTGGAAAGTCATGCTGATGAATTAGAGATCATTTTTTGAAATGAAAACTCCAGCAAAAAGCTGCACATGGGTCTTCACTCTGGCACTACCATGTTTTCATGATTCCACCACCTTTCAAGTAAAATATTCTTTAAATACTGAAGATTAGAGTTGCGATAAATATTTCAGGTACTCTGGCTTGTACAGTGTTTATTTAGTCACAGTTAAAGCAAAACAGGACTACCTTTAAGTAAAATTGTTAACTAGGTTGCTAAAAAAAAAAAAAAAAAAAAAACTCTCTTATCTCTTCTGAGTTCAGAGCCCTGAAAAAGCAGAGAAAGCACTAGTATCTTTTCCAGCAGTCATTTACACTGGATTATCTGATCATATTCACACTTGAGTGTGAACTCTAGAATGTTATCTCATGTATGTACTTTCATTTCAAACTTTTTTTTTTTTTGAGACAGAGTCTTGCTCTGTCACCCAGCCTGGAGTACAGTGGCACTCCAGGAGGTTGCTCACTGCAACCTCCACCTCCCAGGTTCAAGTGATTCTCCTGCCTCAGCCTCCTGAGTAGCTGGGATTACAGGTACATGCCACCATGCCTGGCTAATTTTTGTAGTTTTAGTAGAGATGGGGTTTCGCCATGTTGGGCAGGCTGGTCTCAAACTCCTGACCTCGTGATCCTCCCGCCTTGGCCTCCCAAAGTGCTGGTATTATAGACGTGAGCCTCCGTGCCCGGCCTCATTTCAAACTTTAATTAATATTCATGGAAAACTGCACTTTTGACCCCAATATCCAGCTGTACTAGAATGAGGCAGAACTGGCAATCTAGTTTTGAGCCTGGGCTTTAACAGACTGTTTTCCCACTTTTTCTCTTATGCCTCTGCCATTGTCATGAGGATAACATGCCTCAGCTAGCCTGCTGGTCCAATGAGGAAGAGAAACATGGAGCAAATCCTAGATCAGCCAACCTCTGACTGACTTGCAGACATGAAAAATAAATGCTTATTGTCACATGCTACTGAAGACTGTATTGATTAGCTATGCTATGTTTATGATCAATGAAAGGCTTTCCTCTCCCTCACTGACAGGTGTTTCTTTCATCCCCCTAGAGATCTTTTTGCCTCTAAGTATGATGAAGTCCTATTGTGAGCCTAGACTCATGTGTCCTTCTCCCACGTTGCTTATATTCTCTGATCCGAGTCTCAATACCAATGAGCCAGGACTTAGATTATCAATTGAAATTACTACTGGCAAAGACTTTCTCACTCAGATGGTTCTGTCTCCTCTCTTAGAGAAGTAAAACCCCAGCAAATATAACTGTATGGTTTTTTTTTTTTTTTTTTTTTTTTGTAAAATGAGCTACTGGAACCATAGTACATGGTATGTAGTACATGGTAATCTTGTTACCACACTGGGCAGGTTTTCCATAATATCCTCAAGTAGAATATCCTCTACTTTTTGCAAAGTTTGTAACTGAGAGAAAGTCAGGTTGCAGTCACTGTTTTATGACCAGTGTGAGGTTTAGTAAATACATATAGGTTAAATGAATAACAGAGATTAATGGCAAATGGATATCAAGGACTATGACCCTGATGATTATCATAGATCCTGAAGAAATAATAAACAAATAAGAGGGGGAAAATGCATAATTACAGTCCAATCCAGTAAATTATTTATTTATTTATTTAAATTTTAGTAACAACGAGGTCTCCCTATGTTGCCCAGGCTGGTCTCAAACTCCTGTGTTCACATAATCCTCCTCCCTTGGCCTCCCAAGGTGCTGAGATTACAGGTGTGAGCCATGTGTGCCCAGCCTATTTACTATTTGTATAACAAAAGAAGTAATAATCACATTAACTTGTGTTTCATTTGATCAGGACAATAATTCTACTTGTGTATACTTTTCAAATCTATTGCTTATGTAGCATATTTTTCAGGACAGAGTAAAAAAAAATTTAGAAGTAACATTCCTTGCAACATACCTGATCCAGTTTAGCTCTCCTTAGCTTCTGCAGTGTTCTATCTGAGGTTAAAACTTTTGAACTGCTGTGAGCTTCAAAATACTCTTCCACTAAGTCACTCTGAAAGTGAACAGAGTAGTCAGTCCTTAGTAGCTTCAGATATCTGTCTTATATCAAAATTAGACAGTAATATTAATGTAAAATAGGACATGTGAAATTCTTTACTTGGTAGTCTTTTTAAAGCAACAGTACCAGTTAAGGCCAAGCATATTTAATTTCAATAATAAAACTGAGTAATTACTAGGATCATATAAGTTAAAGAAATGACTAGATGAAGTAGTAGTCTGTTCCTAAAAATGATTCCTAAGTTACAATATGTAATTTCCATTTAGACTAAAAAAAGAGAGATGATTTTACATATCAAGATCTTTCTTTCTCCTCAAGTAAATCTTTTTTTTTTTTTTTTCCTTTCTTTATTGAGGAAGGGTCTCACTCTGTCACCCAGGCTGGAGTGTAGCGGTGCAAATACGGCTCACTGTACCCCCAACCTCCTGGGCACAAGGGATCCTCCCACCTCAGCCTTCCAAGTAGATGGGAAGGCAGGCATGCACCACTACACCTGACTAATTTAAAAAAATTTTTTTTTTTGCAGAGACAGGGTCTTACGTTATCCAGGCTGGTTTCAAACTCCTGGCCTCAAGCAATCCTCCCACCTTGCTCTCCCCAAGTGCTGGGAAACAGGCATGATGCCTGGCCTCAAATAGTCTTAGCAAATTCTTTAATATTAGTATAGCTGAAGTACTGTGAAAATGAGGAGGAAATCAACTGCAAGGTAATAAAAGAAAAAAACCACAAACAAACCAAAAAACTTGCCTACTATTCCAGTCAAGTGGAATTTTCTTCTCACACTATTTGTTCTTCTTATTTTGGGCAGGACTAAACTCTAGGGTGGTAAGGAAGGGACAGAAAGCTATTTAAGCAGTAGGCTCCTCAATTGCTCTGAACCTTTAGATGCAGCACCAGGATAATTAGCCTTTTCTAAAACCAGGGTGCCTGCAGTATTCTTCCAAATGACTCAGCATGGGTCCCTAGCCACATCATTCATTACACTGACTTAAATACATCAACAATGGTACAAAAACAAGATACACTGAGAACTCATGACTCCAACTGTCCAATCAATATTTACTTAAAAGTTCAGTTTTTTCTTTTTGTTATTTTTCATTCTAATCCTATAGCATATTTTAAAAATTATTTATTTATTTATTTTTGAGACAGAGTTTCACTCTCGTTGCCCAGGCTAGAGTGCAATGGCATGATCTCGGCTCACTGCAACCTCCGCCTCCTGGGTTCCAGCAATTCTCCTGCCTCAGCCTCCCAGGTAGCTGGGATTACAGGCACACACCACCACACCTGGCTAATTTTTGTGTTTTCAGTAGAGATGGGGTTTCACCATGTTGGCCAGGCTGGTCTCGAACTCCTGACCTCAGGTGATCCACCCGCCTTGGCCTCCCAAAGTGCTGGGATTACAGGCATGAGCCACCGTGCCTGGCCTAAAAAGTTCATTTTTATACAACATGTCACTTTTAAGATGTACTATTTAGCATATACTATGGTATTAATTCATGAATATGTAGACAGGCCAGAACAGAAAGTCAAGAAGTAGAAACTGATATATGTGGGAATTTATGTGGAAGGCTGAGAAAATATAGAAAAGTGAAGAAAAAATATTATTTTGAGAGATGTGGATCTCTTAGGGTAGCCTATCTTTGAGATATTACACAATTTTTCTTTAAGGTTAAAGTCTCTCTCTTCACTTACTGTTTTATCTCTTTTCATTCTCTTAGAAGGTGTTTCTTTGCACACAGGAGCTGAAACTACTCTATTCTGAGCTGGAATCTTTTGGCTGAATATGACTGCATTAGTGTCCTCTTCATGTTCCTGTGCAACCCCTTCATCATCCTCTGAGTTGGAAGCAGAATATTCGCTTTCACTGTCAGAATGAGACCTTGGAACTGTGGGGGGAAAAATAGCAATTTGGACAATTTCATGGTTTGACAAGAGAGGCATTGTGGGGTAAAGGAAAGAGTGGGGGCTCTGAAGTAAGAGTCTGAATTCTGGTTTTGTCATTACCTGCTCATGATTTCACCAGAGCTAATTAATAAATTCTCTCAGTACTGGTTTACTTATCAAATTAACAGTACATAATTTTAATAAACCATTAGGAAGATTACACTGAAATGTATATAAAGCCACTAATAATGCCTGACACTCAGGAACTGTGATAGAAATTGTTAATCATACCTAACACCATTCTCCTTCCCTCTTCCTTGCTAACAGAGCTCTAATTTTACAAAATATGGCAATGTGCCCCATCCTAGGGGATGATTCATGGTAACTGCATTTTTCTTCTTCTAGGTACCTGCTTTCCCAGCCTCTGCTCCAACTATGGTTGACTATGTGACCCCTGGACCAATGAATTGAGGGAAAATAGCTGGCAGTTCTGAGAAAGATTTTCATCAATTATGTAAGAAAAACCCCTATTTATACCCATCGTTTAAAGCTATGAAAGCCATTTTGCAACATGAAGTATCAAACCTAAAGATGAAAAATGCTGGTGGCAGAGTAAAAAGATAGGAACAATCTGGGTCCTTAATGACACTGTTGAGTCACATCAACCATGGAACTTGCATCTCCATATTTGTTTTGATGTGAGATACCTAAATGTCTATGGCTTAAACTACTATTATAGAATTTTCTGTTGCTGCCTATTGACAATGTCATTCTAACTAATATAGCACTCAATAAATGGTACTTATGATTATAATTATTACTAATACATATACATACACCATCCCAGAGTTGATTCAAGAATCATCTTTTTAGACAAACCACAACCTCACCTGTACAACTCCCCAGAAATAATATAGCTAGTTTTACACTTATTAAATAAGAATAAAGCCAGTTTCACAATCAACAGGCATAAAACTGGTTTTAAAAGCTAACTTCCAAAATATGAGTGAAAAAACTTTTTTTTTTTTTTTTTTTTTGAGACGGAGTCTTGCTCTGTGCCCCAGGCTGGAGTGCAGTGGCGCGATCTCGGCTCACTGCAAGCTCCGCCCCCCCGGGTTCACGCCATTCTCCTGCCTCAGCCTCCCAAGTAGCTGGGACTACAGGCGCCCACCACCTCGCCCAGCTAATTTTCTTGTATTTTTAGTAGAGACGGGGTTTCACCGTGTTAGCCAGGATGGTCTCGATCTCCTGACCTCGTGATCCGCCCGTCTCGGCCTCCCAAAGTGCTGGGATTACAGGCTTGAGCCACCGCGCCCGGCCGAGTGAAAAAACTTTATACTGCAGAGGATTATCCCAAGTCAGAATGTAACAAACGTAAATATTAAAAAAAAAAAAAAAAAAAAGGCTTAATTTTGTAAGCACATATAGCTTAGCAGATTCAAATGTGCACTGACTGCTGCTCATGGTATATGCACAGCTTAGAAGTGGTGGCAGGTAGCAGAAAGTGTCTCTACCTTCTTTACATGTATGCTTCCTCCATGTAGGTATATATGTTTTGTGGTGATTAAGAAGGAAGAGGGAAGTTCACCTTCTCTCTAAAAAACAACCCATCTTTGGGATAAGGAGAAAACACAAGACATGGGATATAGTTGACATGAAATAACAATCACAACTATACAGACCTTTTACTGCTTTAATATACCAAATCATTTAGCATTACCAATTTTATGGTGATTAAAAATACAGTTTTAACAATTCTATGAAATCCGTACCTTGAAAAGAAAGGGCTATGAAGTTATAAAGCCCTGATGTTAGGCTGAATTTAACAATGTTGGCTAATACTACTCTTGTCAAGGATCAGCATTATGAAAGGTATTGACATTTTCCTGATATATAAAGGTCCAGTCATTTGCCCCAAAGTTAAATATTCAAAAATCTGAAACGATTTTTAATTTCCTAGAAGGCAGGAGCCATGTCTGTTCACTTGATTTTGTTTAGCATTCAGTACAACTATGAATATTTAATATTATTTCATTATAAAATTTCCAAATAAATCAATAGAATAATTTCCAAACTGTCTCAAAACTGTCTTAAAAGGCATGTTATTTCTTTGGAAAGACCTTTTAGCTGACTTCAATATACACTGACTACAATGTGAAAGACATGGTGCTAAGCGTTGCAGCTAAAAGCCAAAGATTCAAAACACCAAGCAGTCTAAGTCTAGAACCTATATACTTAACTACCATTGCCTGTTGTTTAGATGTTGCTTTTTATAAAAATGTCATTTAAAAAGAAATACGTACCTATTAATCTTTTTCTTAGACTACGAGGTGCTGTTGACAGAAATTCACTTTTGTCATTGTTCTGTTTAAAAACAGGAAAAGCATTAAATAACAACATAGAAGTTAATGACTGATCTGAGTGAAAGAGGCTAGAAAAGAAAAATATTTTGCTTTCAATAGACTGCATTAGAGCTAGATGAGCTTACTTCCTAGAACTAGAAGATAATGACAAATGAATTATTTGGAACAAAACAAGGGTATAACAAAAGAAACAAATTCCAAAGGATTACTAGAGTGATTCTAGAAATTGAATTCTATATTATTTGTAAAGTATATATATACTTCTATTATGTACAGAAAAAATATGAGTATATCAGCCTTTTGAACTACTTTCACCTATCAGATTAGTAGAACATATATACACACACACACACACACACACACACACACACACACACACACTTTTTTCTGAGACAGAGTCTTGCTGCATCACCCAAGCTGGAGTGTAGTGGCGTGATTTCGGCTCACTCCACCTCACTGCAACCTCTGCCTCCCGGGTTCAAACCATTCTCCTGCCTCAGACTCCCAAGTAGCTGTGATTATAGGCATGTGCCACCACGCCCAACTAATTTTCGTATTTTTAGCAGAGACAGGGTTTCACCATATTGGCCAGGCTGGTCTCAAAACTCCTGAACTCAAGTGAACTGCCCACATTAGCCTCCCAAAGTACTGGGATTATGGGCATGAGCCACTGTGCCCAGCCCAATAGAGTATTTTTTTAAAAGATAGTATTATGTAGCAATCGTAAGTATGAAAGGGAATGGGCACTCCTATGTATATGGCAATGGGTCTTTTAATGTGCTAGAAATTTACTGGTGTTAAAGTATTACATTCTTTAAGGAGAGAAATAGAGATTTACACTTTCTTACTTTCTGTAAGAAATTTAAAAATTGTAATTTTTAATTTAACAGAAATAAATAAATTTGTTACGATTAAAAAATTGTAACTTTTTATAGAAGTACAAAGAATTGTTTTATAGAATACTTTACTACCATAAGTTGTTAGCACATTAAAATATCCACTGTTATATACATGTAAATTTCTAACAGTATTGATAAAAAAGTTAAGGTACCCTGTGATTTTATCAACATGAAAATATGACAAAAAAAATTTAAGTTTATTGTGTTGTGATAGATTGTTGGTGTCATTAAAATCTGATTTGGGATATTAAGAAATGTACTCTAGGCCAGGCGCAGTGGCTCATCCCAGCACTTTGGGAGGCAGAGGCGGGCAGATCACCTGAGGTCGGGAGTTCGAGACCAGCCTGACCAACATGGAGAAATCCCGTCTCTACTAAAAATACAAAATTAGCCGGGCATGCTGGTGCATACCTGTAATCCCAGCTACTTGGGAGGCTGAGGCAGGACAGCTGCTTGAACCTGGGAGGTGGAGGTTGTGTTGAGCCGAGGTCATGCCATTGGACTCCAACCTGGGCAACAGAGTAAAACTCTGCCTCAGGAAAAAAAAAAAAAAAAAAAGAATAGTAATCTAATAACTGAGCTAATCCCTTACCGATGGAATTACAGTATGTCTCAAACTTTTTTGATCAAGATCCTCAAAAATTTTTACATTTTGTCATCTTGACCCAGTACATGTATATATATAAACCAAAAAAATTATAAAACAGAGATTTAAAATTCTGTTCTACTTCATTTGTTAAAAATGCAGTTTATGTCTTATTAAACTGATTTCATGATTGAGTATTGAGATAACTTATATAATATATACACAGCTTAAGTCTGAGAATTCACAACACCAGTGTCAAAATAACCATTGCAGAAAATTCCTGCTCAAAAAGACAAGACTAATAAATAATTTCCCTACTTGCTATAGAAAATTTCTGCAAACTAATCTCTCTTGACGGTTTGCTCATTTGGGCAAACTGTTCTCCTTTCAGGACAACAGATTACTCCCAGGACAAATAGCTTATCTTATCAACAGTTTAGTTATCAAGATACACTTTAAGACACGATCTTCACTGTGTCTACCAATCCTAAAATATCATGTTCCCAATTCTGCCCAATACCAATCAGTTTACCATCTTGAAAAACCTGCCTTAAGCCACTTAAGCCCAGGATCCCCAAGCCCTATACATATTTTCTCTTGAACTTGCTTTTCTAAGACAGTACACTAAGATTCTGTCACAACGATGTTGTCTCTTATTGTAATAGGTAGCTCTGTTTCATCAACAGGTTTTTCTGGTCTTTTGGGAGAGTTGACAATATCTACTAATGGGTTATAATCTATAACTTGAGAAAGAATAATCTAAATTCTTGATTGGATTATGGCAATGAGCTTTTTTTCCTTTTATAGTGATACAACACACAAGACATAATATAGGAAAAAAGCATTATTAAAGACAATTGAAATTCTGGCATGTCTAATCCCATACACAGACTTGTCTAAATAGGACATTCCTGCACAGGCCATAAGCATGGCCTTAAATGACGCATAAGAAGCACTTGAACCTGGGAGGTGGAGGTTTCAGTGAGCTGAGATCGCTACCACTGTACTCCAGCCTGTACTCTATACTGACTGTGGAGGCAAAAGTGACTCCATCTTGGATGCTAATCCATCATGTTAACTTCTGATTAGCCCCAGACTCATGAATGCCTCCTGATTCCTACTTTATTTACTGTCTTCTGTGAAAGAACATGTCAACCTTGATATTATCACACAAATTACTGGCTACAATGCATATAGCATTCTTGCCGTCTTGACAATTAAAGAGGGTTGCCTTTAATTATCTTGCTGGAACATGTATACCCTTTCCTTATGCTATGTAAGCCATGGCTCTGGGGAGTAACAGTGAAGAGAGCTACCCTGTCTTGTGGCTGCCCAAGACCATGCTCCTGTCTCTAATAAAATACCCTTTACTGACAAACTAAACTTGTCTGCCTTCTCCTTTGGTTTCTTGGCTCCTTTGGCATTTGGGGGATGCTTTGCATATATGGCCCTTTCATGGAACACTCAACACTCGAAAAGGCATAATGAGAAAATTATACCACAAAAACACAAAGGAGGCCAGGCGTGGTGGATCACTTGAGGTCAGGAGTTCAAGACCAGCCTGGCCAACATGGTGAAGCCTTGCCTCTACTAAAAATACAAAAATTAGCTGGGTGTGGTGGTTCGCACTTGTAATCCCAGCTACTCAGAAGCCTGACGCATAAGAATCACTTGAACCCGGGAGGTGGAGGTTTCAGTGAGCCGAGATTGCCACCACTGTACTCCGGCCTAGGTGACAGAGTAGGACTCCGTCTCAAAAACAAACAAACAAACAAAGAAAAAACCCCACAAAGGAGGAGATAAAAATTGTCAATTCCTTTTAATTACTCTGGAATGGATTTGCCTAAGCCAGCCTAAGTTTTCAAATGTAAATTATAAAAGGATAGAATAATGGATCTAATGTATCTTGGGATCAAACTGCACAACACTGCCCCCTTCCCCCTGCAAATGAAATAGAACATGACATATAAAAGCAAAACCCCCAAAATTTTCAGGCCCGCTACACACAGCAGAAAAAGCACAACAGTTGGGTCTGGGAGGCCTGGCTTCATTTTCTAGCTGTTCTCCTTCCAGTCAACTGAACTCACACAAGTCACTTCACCTCTCTGAACCTCCAATTCTCCATCTATAAGTTAGATATTTAACTGCCAAATATCTGTAAATTACAAAGCACTATATAAATTAAGAGATCAATTTTTTCATTGAATTTCTGATAATTTTTCATCGAATTTCTGACGATTTTTCATCATGTCTTACTTTGTAACACTAAGGCTTTTGCTTTTTAGTCAATCACTTACCTTCGGCTGAACCTTGTCTGAAGCAGAATGGCCTAAAGAATGAAACAAAAAGCCATGACTTACTACGGACACTTTACTTTTCATTGTGGTCTAGTTTCATCAAAAGTAGTTTCCAGGCATGGTGGCTCACACCTGTAATCCCAGCACTTTGGGAGGCAAGGCAGGAAGATTGCTTGAGGCTAGGAGTTCAAAACCAGCCTGGGCAACATAGCGTGATCCTGTGTCTATTCAAAAAATTAAAAATTAAAAAAAAAAAAAAAAAAAGCAAAGCTGCAGCTTCTACATAGAAGCCACCACATTATTACTGAATTATAAATTAATTCCCTCTCCACTGGAGGATTATCACTATTCATTTCATGATCACTCACATTATTAACAGCTACTTCCTGCATTTCTGTAGCATTCTAACAAGAAAAATGGAGCCCTTTTAAATTTTGATTATTGAAAGGTACAACTGTCCAGGAGCAGTGGCTCACGCCTATAATCCCAGCACTTTGGGAGGCCAAGGCAGGAGGATCGCTTGAGGTCAGGAGTTAGAAAACAGCCTGACCTACAGGGTGAAACCTCATTTCTACTAAAAATACAAAAATTAGCTGGGTGTGGTGGCAGGTGCCTGTAATCCCAGCTACTCGGGAGTATGAGGCAGGAGAATTGCTTGAACCCGGAAGGCAGAGGCTGCAATGAGCCAAGATCACACCACTGCACTCCAGCCTAGGTGACAGAGTGAGACTCCTTCTCAAAAAAAAAAAAAAGTACAATAGAGCCAGACACAATGGTGCTTATAGGCCCTGTTACACGAGAGGCTGAGGCTAGAGGATCACTTGAGCCCAGGAGTTCAAGGCTTTAATAGTGTGCTTTAATTGTGCCCGTGAATAGCCAATGCACTTCAGCCTGGGCAACATAGCGAGATGCCATCTCTAAAATATGAAAAAATAGAAATATCAGCAAGTGACATTGGTGTTCAAAAACCAAAAGAAAAATATAAATAAAGAGAAACACAATGTATACTTTTTAATCTAGTTAGAAGGGATCATTCAAAAATAGCCGCTCCACAATCTGTAAGACTTCCAAACTCCAAACGCCTTATTTCATATAGTATTTCCCAAAGTCAAATCTTCTATAAATAATTGGCTAACTCAAGCAAATGACAACAGGATTTAAAGACTATTTCTGGTTAGCCCTGTCAATTTGCACAACTTCAGTTAGCACAGATATTTTTCCCTCTTATTGACTGCTAAACATGAGTATACTAAGTTACATGAGTTGAAATATTAATTGCATTTTGTTGAATGAATTTTCAGAATAGAAAAGAAGAAAATATATAAAAATGCACAAACAAGGGAAAAAGTAACATGCTCTATCTTGAAGCAACTATGAAAACTCTTTTCAAAGAACTAATGTAGTGTCTTACCCTTGCTACTTTGAGGAACGTTTATCATAATCTCAGGATCATTCTTCAAACTGAATGAAACACTTTTTTTTGGTGTTTTTGCTAGTTCTGAAGCTGTAAACAAAGAAATATATAAAAACCTTTTAAAGGACAACAGTAGATAAAGAGGGAAATAAACTTATTTCGCTTACAAAAGTTCTTTAAAAACCTTTGCTACTTTTTTTTTTTTTTTTTTTTTTTTGAGACTGAGTCTGGCTCTGTCGCCCAGGCTGGAGTGCGGTGGCCGGATCTCAGCTCACTGCAAGCTCCGCCTCCCGGGTTCACGCCATTCTCCTGCCTCAGCCTCCCGAGTAGCTGGGACCACAGGCGCCCGCCACTTCGCCCGGCTAGTTTTTTGTATTTTTTAGTAGAGACGGGGTTTCACCGTGTTAGCCAGGATGGTCTCGATCTCCTGACCTCGTGATCCGCCCGTCTCGGCCTCCCAAAGTGCTGGGATTACAGGCTTGAGCCACCGCGCCCGGCCACCTTTGCTACTTTTATCAGAAAAATAATCCTGTCCATATTAGTAGTACTAATTTCACCTTTATTAGCTGTCTTCCCAGCATCTTCAAATTTTCCTTCATATTACCCACAGATTTCTTAAAAAAAAAAAACAAAAAAACAAATAACTTTGACCTTGCTGCTTTCTCTAATTACCATACTCTCCTCTCCATCAACCACTTATGTTCCTTTCACTTCTTACCATATATAGTTGAGGCACATCTTTGATGGGGGGTGAGAAAGAAGGGCCAGAAAGTGAGATCTAAACTCAAGGGAAAACTGTGCAGAGTTAAAATTATACTTTAAAATCTTTTAAATCTTCCATAAAGTGTGGAACAGTTTATTTTGTGCCAAAAATTCTATAATACGTATAAATAATGCATAAAATAGAGTGTTGAACAGATGGCCATTTCTTCAACTGAGAATAAATGAAATAGTGGTCTTTTGTTTAGGGGCCATTTTATTTTTACTTTAACAATTTTCTGGCCGGGCGCGGTGGCTCAAGCCTGTAATCCCAGCACTTTGGGAGGCCGAGACGGGCGGATCACGAGGTCAGGAGATCAAGACCATCCTGGCTGACACGGTGAAACCCCGTCTCTACTAAAAAATACAAAAAACTAGCCGGGCGAGGTGGCGGGTGCCTGTAGTCCCAGCTACTCGGGAGGCTGAGGCAGGAGAATGGCGTAAACCCGGGAGGCGGAGCTTGCAGCGAGCTGAGATCCGGCCACTGCACTCCAGCCTGAGCGGCAAAGCGAGACTCCATCTCAAAAAAAAAAACAAACAAAAAAACAAAAAAACAATTTTCTTTCCCTCATTTTTTTTTTTTTTTCTAAAGACCAAAGACCAAATCGCTTGTAATAGGGGCCATTTAAAATAAAAAAATATAATCGTTATCTTTAATGATGCTCTCACACTCACACCATGAGAGGCATGTGGAAAATGAACCCAAATAAAGAAATAGATTTACATTTTCCAAGTTAACTCTCACACTGGGACACTGTTCACTGAGAAAAAGGGCACATACCAAATTAACTGCTTTTTTTCTTTTTTCTCTAAATGGAGAAGGTGTAGTTAAATTTGTACAAGTGAAAGCCATTTTACTGGCTCCTAAACCTTTCTAACCTGCCCCCATTTTTATCCTCCAATCTTGAAACTGACCCAAGTCATAACAATCTCTACAAATGAATTGGCTGCTTCTTTTTTCTTAATCTCTTTGGCATTCTATATGATTCACTAGGTTTTGTTGTTGTTGTTGTTTTGCTTTTTTTTTTTTTTAAATCTCCCTTGGTATTATTCCTCCATTTGAGTCTTAGGACATTATCCTGGTTCCCAAGCTACCGGTGGCGGTTAGTCCATCTCTTCTTCACTGTCCTCAGCCTCCTCAACATTCTAGGCATACTTAAGGCTCAGTCCTTGCTCTTCTCTTTATGTCATTTTTGGATTAAAGGCTGATTCACAGGATAGGGAAAAAACTTCATATGAAAAGAAGCAACAAAAGCAACTTAGCTGAGATCATTCTGGTTTTATACTGAAACATAAAAATGCTCCACCTGATTTTAAATAACTATAAAACTACAAAGGAGTCAGGGAGAAAAGAAGAAAAAGAAAGAATTGAAGAGGAATAAGAACAAGATAGTCTTTTTTTTTTTTTTTCTTTGAGATAGAGTCTTGCTCTGTTGCCCAGGCTGGAGTACAGTGGTGCGATCTCAGCTCACTGCAACCTCTGCCTCCCAGATTCAAGCAATTCTCCAGCCTCAGCCTCCCAAGTAGCTGGGATTACAGGTGTGCACCACCATGCCCAGCTAATTTCCTGTATTTTTAGTAGAGACAGGTTTTCACCATGCTGGCCAGGCTAGTCGCAAACTCCTGACCTCATGATCCGCCTGCCTTGGCCTCACAAAGTGCTGGGATAACAGGTGTGAGCCACGATGCCCGGCCAAGATAGTCATTTTTGTGAGTACACAGAGATAGGCAGACATTCCAACACCTCTTGGATGACTCAACATGTCTAATAAGCACCAGGCACAATGCCTAGTACAACTACCTGTCACCCAGGAGTGCAGTGGTGTGATCATGGCTCACTGCAGCCTTGACCTCCTGGGCCCAAGCCATCCTCCCACCTCAAACTCCCAAATAGCTGGGACCACAGGGGTGCACCACCATGCCTATCTAATTTTTAAATTTTTGTAGAGACAGGGTCTTCCTATGTTGCTCAGGCTGGTCTCAAACTCCTGGCCTCAAGTGCTCCTCCCACCTCGGCCTCTCAAAGTGTTAAGATTACAAGCATGAGTCATCACGCCCAGCGGTGAACCACTATTTAACACATAACTTTTTGTTTAGTTATGACTGTGAATGGCAAAAAGTTACAGTGTTTCTTTACGTCAGGGGTCAGCAAGCTATAAGTCTATGGGCCAAACCCAGACTTTCCACTTGTTTTAAGTACAGTTTTATTGGAACATAGCCACACCATCCATATGTATTGTTTGTGGCTGCTTTTCAGCTATAACAGCCAAGTTCAGTAGTCACAACAGAGACTGTCTAGCTCACAGAGCTGAAAATATTTACTGTCTGGCCCTTTACAGAAAAAGCTGGCTGACTTTTGCTCTGTATTAATCATCTGCATGCACACTTTCAATGCGTGTGTACAGTTTTTATCATTCTTTTCTTGCTCCTGTGTCATATTTGTTTTCGATGATATTAAATGAAATGTAATGGCATGGCTGTTGACTCTATTAATACAAAATTAGGCCTGGACATGGTGGCTCAAGCCTATAATCCCAGCACTTTGGAAGACAGAGGTGGGTGGATCACTTGAGTCTAGGAGTTCGAGACCAGACTGGACAACATGAAGAAACCCTGTCTCTACAAAAGAACAGAAAAATTAGCCAGGTGTGGTGGCGTGTGACTTTAGTCCAAGTTACTTGGGAAGCTGAGGTAGGAAGATTGCTTGAGTCCAGCACATGGAAGTTGCAGCGAGCCAAGATTACACCACACATTCCAGCCTGGGCAATATAGAGAGACCCTTAAAAAAAAATGATGTTACTTGTGGGCTTGTAAAAAAAAAAAAATAGGGCATAAATTTTGTATCTTTATATTCATTATTCTAATAATTCATCTATATTGTCTTTTACACAATAAACTGGTCTCTAATGATAGCTTTAGATCAGTCTGTTATCTGGTCCTATCTAACCAATCCATTTTCTTCTTTTTTTAAAAAAGATACTTATTTTCTTTTACCTCATTTATATTTATCTGCTCATCTGTTGATGAACATATAGGTTGATTCCATATCCTGGGTATTGTGAAATAATACTGCAATGAACACGGGCGTGCAGATATCTCTTCGACATACTGATTTCATACCCTTTGGGTATATATCCAGTAGTGGGATTGCTGGATCTCAAACTATTTTTAATTTTCCCATTTACTTCTCCAGCCTGATTGAACTCCTCACTTTCTTCTCTACCTGGTAATTCTACTTTTGCTCTTTTGTTTACATTTATTTTCTTACCCTAGATACATTCTCTGTATTTTACAAAGCCTTCCTATCTAACCTATAGTCTATTTCTAGCCCTATATCTTGGTTAGCCCAATTATATGAAAATCTTTTTCTTTTTTTAAATTTTTTTTATAGAGATAAGGTCTCACTATGTTGCGCAGGCTAGTCTCAAACTCCTGGGCTTAAGTGATCCTCTTGCCTTGTCCTCTCAAAGTGTTGTGATTATAGGCGTGAGCCACTATACCTGGTCAAAATAATCATTTATACTCAGAATAACATGATTTTCTGGCAGATCATGTTATTTATTAAATATTAAGGCATTCTATTTTACTGATATATTTAGATGTAAACACAATTAGCAACAATACTTAATGAGTCAATGAAATTCATTAAAGAGCATCGTAACTAAACATGGGTTGTAACTAAACAAAGATTTTAGAAGTCTGATCAGTCTGTCAAACTGTGTTCCTGAAATTTCATGGTCATAATAATAAAAACTAAATATCTATAAAATTATCTTCTCATGACTTTAAAATGTGTATTTGTTTCAGATGTGATGACAGAAATGCACAGAATGAAGACAATATTCCAGTTTTAAGCAGCGCTTACAAATACAACACATTATCATCTTTAAGTTATGAGCATGCTGATTCTCCAAATGGAGAACTACTACTTGATTACTCCTGTGAGTTCTATTTCACTTCACAATAATAATTCTCCTCTTTCTCCAGTGGTATTTTTTTGTCCTGCACCATTGTTCTAGGGTTTCATTTTGGTCTTGGTGTCTATTTTATCTTTCTTCTAATAATTACATCAGCATTTCTCTGGTTTCTCAGTGCTCCTATACAGGATTCAGTCATTTTTATAGATTTAAACAACCTTCATGTTCTGGGTTCAAGTGATTCTCCTGCCTCAGCCTCCCAGGTAGCCAGAATTACAGGTGCGCACCACCACATCCAGCTCATTTTTGTATTTTTAGTAGAGATGAGTTTCACCATGTGGGCCAGGCTGGTTTTGAACTCCCGATCTCAAGTGATCCACCTACCTCGGCCTCCCAAAGTGCTGGGATTATAGGAGTGAGCCACTGCGCCCAACCAAAAAAACTTAATTTCTTGATGTAGATAAATATATACTAAGAAACACATCAATTAATGTAAATTATTGTATGTACCATGTTATGTTCAAAATCAGTAATGTATTTAATGTTACAACTTTTAGAAAAACTAAACTGATTTTGTCAATTGATTAACTTATATTCAGAAATACAGGTTTTATAATTACTTCTCATATATTCCTCATCAGTGTCAACATTTAACATATTTCATTTTTACTTGACCCTGAATGTTTACATGTGTCATTGGCTACAGTGATTGAATAAAAACAAACCACTGAAGAAATATCCATAGGTGTTTTATACTTATACATTGTAAGCCCTCTTTTTCAACTATTAGATTTACCAGGTGGATAATAATTATTCTCTTGTTCCTGACTTTTTGGTATTTCCAAACCTTATATTTATATACCTTTATAATTTTCAAAGTACTTTCACATATATTACTTTCCTTCCTTACTGCTTTCAAAAATGATGACCCCCTCATACCACAAGATCGAAATACAGTGCCATCTGATTCTTTTGTTTGTTTTTGTTTTTTTGAGACAGGGTTTCACTCTGTCACCCAGGCTGGAGTGTAGTGGTGTGATCGTGGCTCACCGTAACCTTGAACCCCTAGGCTCAAGCGATCCTCCTGCTTCAGCCTCCCAAGAAGCTGGGATTACAGGAATGCACCACCATGCCTGGCTAATTTTTTAATTTTCTGTAGAGACAGGGTTTCGCTATGTTGCCCAGGCTGGTATTGAACTACTGACCTCAAGCTATCCTCCTGGCTTGGCCACCCAAAGTGCTGGGATTACAGGTGTGAGCTACCACGCCTGGCCTGAATTTTAAAAAATAATTGACAGTTTAATTTTAAGGTTATATGTAATTTATTATAGCTTAGTTCTCTGAAAATCAGCAATTGAAGTGTAATTGGTATAGGCGGTAACTCAAGTAAGAAAAATGTTAGAAGACTATTCCTAATAATTTTATGTAAGCATTTTTCTGTAATATAAACAACATTTTTCCATATACAGGGTAAAACTCTGTGGGTTTTTTTTGGTTTTTTTTTTTTTGAGATGGAGTCTTGCTCTGTCACCCAGGCTGGCATGCAGTGGCACAATCTCGGCTCACTGCAAGCTCTGCCTCCCAGGTTCAAGTGATTCTCCTGCCTCAGCTGCCTGGATAGCTGGGACTATAGGCACGCACCACCATGTAGAGATGGGGTTTTACCATGTTGGCCAGGCTGGTCTCAAACTCTTGACCTCAAGGGATCTGCCTGCTTCCTGCCTCAGCCTCCCAAAGTGCTAGGATTGTCCAGCAAAACTCTTATTTAATCATTAATTCAGAATAGCTCTATGTGACTCTCACTTGTTACTTCAAAAAAGTTTGTGAAGAGACTAAGCTATGGCTGGGCATGGTGGCTCATGCTTGTAATCCTAGCACTTTGGGAGGTTGAGGCGGGTGAATCACTTGAGGTTGGGAGTTTGATACCAACCTGGTCAACATGGTGAAACCCCTTCTCTACTAAAAATACAAAAAAATTGGGATTGGGTGCCAAGATGGCCAAATAGGAACAGCTCCAGCCTTCAGCTCCCAGCGTGAGTGACACTGAAGACAGGTGATTTCTGCATTTTCAACTGAGGTACCAGGTTCATCTCACTGGGGCGTGTTGAACAGTCAGTACAGGACAGTGGGTGCAGCCCAATGAGTGAGAGCAGAAGCAGGGCGAGACATCGCCTCACCCGGGAAGCACAAAGGGGAAGGGAATTCCTTTCCCTAGCCAAGGGAAACTGTGACACACAACACCTGGAAAATCGGGTCACTCCCACCCTAATATTGCGCTTTACCAAGGGTCTTAGCAAATGGCACACCAGGAGATTGTATCCTGCGCCTGGCTCTGAGGGTCGCATGCCCAGAGAGCCTCCCTTATTGCTAGCGCAGCAGTCTGAGATCTAACTGCAAGGTGGCAGCGAGGGTGGGGGAGGGGTGCCCGCCATTGCTGAGGCTTGAGTAGGTAAACAAAGGGGCCTGGAAGCTCGAACTGGGTGGAGCCCACCACAGCTCAAGGAGGCCTTCCTGCCTCTGTAGACTCCACCTCTGGGTTCAGGGCACAGCTAAACAAAAAGCAGCAGAAACCTCTGCAGATGTAAATGTCCCTGTCTGACAGCTTTGAAGAGAGTAGTGATTCTCCCTGCGTGGAGTCTGAGATCTGAGAACGGACAGACTGCTTGCTCAAGTGAGTCCCTGACCCCCAAGTAGCCTAACTGCGAGACACCCCCAACTAGGGGCAGACTGACACCTAACACCTCACACGGCTGGGTATACCTCTGAGACGAAGCATCCAGAGGAACAATCAGACAGCAACACTTGCTGTTCAGCAATATTCACTCTTCTGCAGCCTCCGCTGCTGATACCCAGGCAAACAGGGTCTGAAGTGGACCTCAAGCAAACTCCAACAGACCTGCAGCTGAGGGTCCTGACTGTTAGAGGGAAAACTAACAGACAGAAAGGACATCCACACCAAAACCCCATCTGTACATCACCATCATCAAAGACCAAAGGTAGATAAAACCACAAAGATGGGGAAAAAGCAGTGCAGAAAAGCTGAAAATTCAAAAAATCAGAGCACCTCTCCCCCTCCAAAGGAACACAGCTACTTGCCAGCAACGGAACAAAGCTGGACGGAGAATGACTTTGACAAGTTGAGAGATGAAGGCTTCAGACGATCAAACTTCTCAGAGCTAAATGAGGAACTATGAACCCAGCACAAAGAAACTAAAAACCTTGAAAAAAGATTTGACAAATGGATAACTAGAATAACCAATGCAGAGAAGTCCACAAACGACCTGATAGAGATGAAAACCATGACACGAGAACTACGTGACAAATGCACAAGCTTCAGTAATTGACTCGATCAACTGGAAGAAAGGGTATCAGTGATTGAAGATCAAATGAATGAAATGAAGTGAGAAGAGAAGTTTAGAGAAAAAAGAATAAAAAGAAATGAACAAAGCCTCCAAGAAATATGGGATTATGTGAAAAGACCAAAAGCATTAGGAGATATACCTAATGTAAATAACAAGTTAATGGGTGCAGCACACCAACATGGCACATGTATACATATGAAACAAACCTACACGTTGTGCACATGTACCCTAGAACATAAAGTATAATAAAAAAAAAATACAAAAAAGTTAGCCAGGTGTGGTGGCACACACCTGTAGTCTCAGCTACTTAGAAGGCTGAGGCAGGAGAATCACTTGAACCTGGGAGGTGGAGGTTGCAGTGAGCCGAGATTGCACCACTGCACTCCAGCTTGGGCAACAGAGTGAGACTCCACCTTTGAAAAAAAAAAAAAAAAAGAAAGAAAAAGAAACTAAGCTACATATTTTGGAGAGGACTAAAGAAAAACAGACTGTGCTCATACTACAAGAAGCTTATAATCTAGCTGAAAACAGAAGACATCTGAGCATGTAAAAAACCAAATGAACTTAATTGTGCTTAATATAACATCCTTCTTTTAGGGAATGTCTCATTATTCCCTAAACCATAGGGAATCTGTCTTCATTCCTATAGGAAATACAGTAGTATGATAATCATGGGGAATGTGGTTAAATCTACCTTAGGAAAGATGAATAATAGTTACAGAAATCAGAAAAGCAACATACCTAATTTAGCCATCTTTTCAGAGTGTTTTCTATTCTGAAAAGAATAAACTTTATTTCCACCACCTGTAGCAGAGCCATTTTTCAATGATTCTGAAAGAAAAAATGCAACATACATTTAGGAAAAAAGAACAAAATTAACAGAAAAAAAATTTTTGACAAAAAACTAAAGATCTGTACCCCTCACAGCCTTGCATAAAGGTTTAACTATATTTATATATAAAATATTTAGAAATACACTGTAAAGAAAACAGGCTATGGAACTGTTTTTATAGGTTTTAACATGCTATTCAAAGATACACAGACATCTATGTAAAAATACAAAAACATGGCAAAACCCCAGATTAGAGGGATATGCATTCAATTCATAACAACAGTTGCCCCTGGGGAGGGAGGACTAAAAGGACTTTATTGGTTATATTTATTTTCTGAAGCAAAGATGAAAAGTACAATTGTTGAGGTTGAGATTTAAACAGCTGTTTTATGGTAGAAGCTTTCTTGGCCGGGCCCGGTGGCTCACACCTATAATCCCAGCACTTTGGGAGGCTGAGCCAGGTGACCATGAGGTCAGGAGATCGAGAACATCCTGGCTAACACGGTGAAACCCCGTCTCTACTAAAAATACAAAAAATTCAGCTGGGCATGGGGGCACACGCCTGCAGTCCCAGCTACTCAGGAGGCTGAGGCAGGAGAACTGCTTGAACCCAGGAGGCGGAGGTTGCGGTGAGCAGAGATTATGCCACTGCACTCTAGCCTGGGCGATAAAGTGAGACTCCAACAAAAAAAAAAAAAAAAAAAAAAAAGCTTTCTTAACAGATGCTGACTTAACTGACATTCTTCAGTCTCCTCTTTAAATATCAACTGCTACCTACAACACAGTGAACATTCATTTCTAGTATCCTACTCCCTAACACAGCAATTTCCAACATGTGGCCTGAGGGTTGCTAGGATCCCTGAGGTCAAAATTACTTCTTAATAATACTAAGACATTAATTACCTTTTGATTCTCAATCAAGAGTGTACAGTGAGGTATGCCAGAGACAACATGACGTGATAACAAGTTATCATATTGACTAATGGAATGTGTGAAGCAGGTAAGAAAATCCAGTTGCCTTCAGTGAAGCCAGAAATTAAAAATATAAAACAATGCCCTCCTCATTACGTTTTTGAAACCGTTGTTTTTCATTTAAATATGTGATGTATTATCAATACTTAATTAATTTATTAGAAAATAGTGTCAAACTTTCCAAAATGTGTGCTCATCCTCCTTATTGCTTAAGCTTTCCTAGTGATCTATATTCCTACTAACTTGGTTTTATCCAAATTCCTTAATCTTTGTCAAACAATGGGTATAAACTGAATCTCATGAAAAGAGGTGTCTTAATTTGTGTTTCCTTAATCATTACTGACACAGAACATTTTTTTACAGGTATCTTCTCAGAAAAAAAACCTTCTTTACACTGTGGCTTGTCTTTACACTCTTTTTATGGTGTCATTTGAAGGAAAGTGCTGGTTTCTTATAAAATAGACTTTACACTAGTCTTTTTACTGTCACCATAGTTTTGCATTTTCCAGAATGTCATATAGTTGGAATCATACAGTATGTAGCCTTTTCAGACTGGCTTCTTTCACTTAGTAACATACTTTTAAGGTCTTTTCATGTCTTGTTCATAGCTTGATAGCTTTTTCATTTAAGTGCTGAATACTCCATGCTCAGGATGTGCCAGTTTGTTCATTCATTCATCTACTGAACGACCTCTTTGTTGCTTCCAAGTTTTGGCCATTATGAATGAAATTGCTATAAAGGTCCACCTGCAGGTTTTTGTGTGGACATGTTTTCAACTCATTTGGGTAAATACTAAGGAGCATAACTGCTGAATTATATGGTTAGAGTATGTTGAATTTTGTAAGCAGCAGCACAGCTGTTTTTCCTGGGGCTGTACCATTTTGCATTAACTACAGATAAATGAGTTCTTGTTGCTCCACATCCTAACCAGTATTTGGTGGTATTGGTGCTTTGGATTTTGGCTATTCTAATAGGTGTATAGTGGTATCTCATTTTGTTTAAATTTGCAATTCCTTAATGATATGATATTGAGCATATTTTCATATGCTTATTGGCCATCTGTTTATTTTCCTTGATAATAAAGAATAAAAATAGATGGCAAATACACATATAGTATCTGTTCAAATACCTATTTGCCTATTTTTAATTGTTTTCTTATTGCTGAATTTTAAGAACTCTTTGTATATTTTGGATTAAAAGTCCTTTATCAGACATGTCTTTTGCAACATTTTGTTCTAGTCTGTAGTCTTCTCATTTTCTTGAGAAACAATGAATGGTAATTAGTTGATTTTGTCAATCTTTTCTTTTGATTACATATTTTGTAAGAAAACTTTCTATAATCAAGACCAAAACCACATTCTATTTTCATCTAAAAGCATTTACAATTTGCTTTTCATGTTTAAATAATCAAGGTATTTAATCTGTTTATAAAGGGAGGTAGAGGGTCTTTTTTTTAAAAGGGAATATACAATTGTCCCATCACCATTTACTGACCAAGTTCATCCCTACCCCAGTGATCTGCAATGCTACTCCTATAGCATATCTAGTTTTCATATATGCACAAGTCTATTTATGGAGAACTTGTTACTACAATTATAGAACTACAACTAGAATATATAATTAGAATACAGAATGTATAACTATATTTATATTATTTATTTTTTTATGTATTATACTTTATGTTCTAGGGTACATGTGCACAACGTGCAGGTTTGTTACATGTGTATACATGTGCCATGTTGGTATGCTGCACCGATTTACTCATCATTTACATTAGGTGTATCTCCTAATGTTATCCCACCCCACTCCCCACACCCCACAACAGGCCCCGGTGTGTGATGTTCCCCTTCCTGTGTCCAAGTGTTCTCATTGTTCAGTTCCCACCTATGAGTGAGAACATGCGGTGCTTGGTTTTCTGTTTTTGTGATAGTTTTTGAGAATGATGGTTTCCAGCTGCATCCATGTCCCTACAAAGGACATGAACTCATCCTTTTTTATGGTTACATAGTATTCCATGGTGTATATGTGCCACATTTTCTTAATCCAGTCTGTCATTGATGGACATGTGGGTTGGTTCCAAGTCTTTGCTATTGTGAATAGTGCCTCAATAAATATAAGTGTACATGTGTCTTTATAGCAGCATGATTTATAATCCTTTGGGTATATACCCAGTAATGGGATGGCTGGGTCAAATGGTATTTCTAGTTCTAGATCCTTGAGAAATTGCCACACTGTCTTCCACAATGGTTGAACTAGTTTACAGTCCCACCAACAGTGTCAAAGTGTTCCTCTTTCTCCACATCCTCTCCAGCACCTGTTGTTTCCTGACATTTTAATGATCACCATTCTAACTGGTATGAGATGGTATCTCATTGTGGTTTTGATTTGCATTTCTCTGATGGCTAGTGATGATGAGCATTTTTTCATGTGTCTGTTGGCTGCATAAATGTCTTCTTTTGAGAAGTGTCTGTTCATATTCTTTGCCCACTTTTTGATGGGGTTGGTTTTTTTCTTGTAAATTTGTTTGAGTTCTTTGTAGGTTCTGGATATTAGCCCTTTGTCAGATGAGTAGATTGCAAAAATTTTCTCCCATTCTGTAGGTTGCCTGTTCACTCTGATGGTAGTTTCTTTTGCTGTGCAGAAGCTCTTTAATTAGATCCCATTTGTCAATTTTGGCTTTTGATGCCATTGCTTTTGGTGTTTCAGACATGAAGTCCTTGCCCATGCCTATGTCCTGAATGGTATTGCCTAGGTTTTCTTCTAGGGTTTTTATGATTTTAGGTCTAATATTTAAGTCTCTAATCCATTTTGAATTAATTTTTGTATAAGGTGTAATGAAGGGATCCTGTTTCAGCTTTCTACTTAAGGCTAGCTAGTTTTCCCAGCACCATTTATTAAATAGGGAATCCTTTCCCCATTTCTTGTTTTTGTCAGGTTTGTCAAAGATCAGATGGTTGCAGATGTGTGGTATTATTTCTGAGCGCTCTGTTCTGTTCCATTGGTCTACGTCTCTGTTTCGGTACCAGTACCATGCTGTTTTGGTTACTGTAGCCTTGTAGTATAGTGTGAAGTCAGGTGGCGTGATGCCTCCAGCTTTGTTCTTTTGGCTTAGGATTGTCTTGGCAATGCGGGCTCTTTTTTGGTTCCATATGAACTTTAAAGCAGTTTTTTCCAATTCTGTGAAGAAAGTCATTGGTAGCTTGATGGGGATGGCATTGAATCTATAATACCTTGGGCAGTATGGCCATTTTCACGATACTGATTCTTCCTATCCATGAGCATGGAATGTTCTTCCATTTGTTTGTGTCCTCTTTTATTTCGTTGAGCAGTGGTTTGTAGTTCTCCTTAAAGAGGTCCTTCACATACCTTGTAAGTTGGATTCCTAGGTATTTTATTTTCTTTGAAGAAATTGTAAATGGGAGTTCACTCATGATTTGGCTGTCTGTTTGTCTGTTATTGGTGTATAGGAATGCTTGTGATTTTTGCACATTGATTTTGTATGCTGAGACTTCGCTGAAGTTGCTTATCAGCTTAAGGAGATTTTGGTCTGAGACGATGGGGTTTTCTAAATATACAATCATGTCATCTGCAAACAGGGACAATCTGACTTCATTGTTTCCTAACTGAATACCCTTTATTTCTTTCTCTTGCTTGATTGCCCTGGCCAGAACTTCCAACACTATGTTGAATAGGAGTGGTGAGAGAGGGCATCCCTGTCTTGTGCCAGTTTTCAAAGGGAATGCTTCCAGGTTTTGCCCATACAGTATGATATTGGCTGTGGGTTTGTCATAAATAGCTCTTATTATTTTGAGATACGTTCCATCAATACCGAATTTATTGAGAGTTTTTAGCATGAAGGGCTGTTGAATTTTGTCAAAGGTCTTTTCTGCATCTATTGAGATAATCATGTGGTTTTTGTCTTTGGTTCTGTTTATATGCTGGATTACGTGTATTGATTTGCGTATATTGAACCAGCCTTGCATCCCAGGGATGAAGCCCACTTACTCATGGTGGTAAGCTTTTTGATGTGCTGTTGGATTCAGTGTGCCAGTATTTCATTGAGGATTTTTGCATCGATGTTCATCAGGGATATTGGTCTAAAATTCTCTTTTTTTGTTGTGTCTCTGCCAGGCTTTGGTATCAGGATGATGTTGGCCTCATGAAATGAGTTAGGGAGGATTCCTTCTTTTTCTATTGATTGGAATAGTTTCAGAAGGAATGGTACCAGCTCCTCTTTGTACCTCTGGTAGAATTCGGCTGTGAATCCGTCTGGTCCTGGACTTTTTTTGGTTGGTAGGCTCTTAATTATTGCCTCAATTTCAGGGCCTGTTATTGGTCTATTCAGGGATTCAACTTCTTCCTGGTTTAGTCTTGGGAGAGTGTATGTGTCCAGGAATGTATCCATTTCTTCTAGGTTTTCTAGTTTATTTACATAGAGGTGTTTATAGTATTCTCTGATGGTAGTTTATATTTCTGTGGGGTCGGTGGTGATATCCCCTTTATCATTTTTTATTGCATCTATTTGATTCTTTTCTATTTTCTTCTGTATTAGTCTTGCTAGCGGTCTATCAATTTTGTTGATCTTTTCAAAAAACCAGCTCCTGGATTCACCGATTTTTTGAAGGGTTCTTTGTGTCTCTATCTCCTCCAGTTCTGCTCTGATCTTAGTTATTTCTTGCCTTCTGATAGCTTTTGAATGTGTTTGCTCCTGCTTCTCTAGTTCTTTTAATTGTGATGTTAGGGTGTCAATTTTAGATCTTTCCTGCTTTCTCTTGTGGGCATTTAGTGCTATAAATTTCCCTCTACACACTACTTTAAATCTGTCCCAGGGATGCTGGTATGTTGTCTTTGTTCTCATTGGTTTCAAAGAACATCTTTATTTCTGCCTTCATTTCGTTATGTACCCAGTAGTCACTCAGGAGCAGGTTGTTCAGTTTCCATGTAGTTGAGTGGTTTTGAGTGAGTTTCTTAATCCTGAGTTCTAGTTTGATTGCACTGTGGTCTGAGAGACAGTTTGTTATAATTTGTGTTCTTGTACATTTGCTGAGGAGTGCTTTACTTCCAACTATGTGGTCAATTTTGGAATAAGTGCGATGTGGTTCTGAGAAGAATGTATATTCTGTTGATTTGGGGTGGAGAGTTCTCTAGATGTCTATTAGGTCCGCTTGGTGCAGAGCTGAGTTCAATTCCTGGATATGCTTGTTAACTTTCTGTCTTGTTGATCTGTCTAATGTTGACAGTGGGGTGTTAAAGTCTCCCATTATTATTGTATGGGAGTCTAAGTCTCTTTGTACGTCTCTAAGGACTTGCTTTATGAATCTGGGTGTTTCTGTAATGGCTGCATATATATTTAGGTTAGCTCTTCTTGTTGAATTGACCCCTTTACCATTATGTAATGGCCTTCTTTGTCTCTTTTGATCTTTGTTGGTTTAAAATCTGTTTTATCAGAGACTAGGATTGCAACCCCTGCCTTTTTTCGTTTTTCATTTGCTTGGTAGATCTTCCTCCATCCCTTTATTTTGAGCCTATGTATGTCTCTGCACGTGAGATGGGGTCTCTGAATACAGCACACTGATGCATCTTGACTCTTTATCCAATTTGCCAGTCTTTGTCTTTTAATTGAAGCATTTAGCCCATTTACATTTAAGGTTAATATTGTTATCTGTAAACTCGATCCTGTCATTATGATGACAAATGACATTATTTGTCATTATTACAAAATAACCTGTTAGCTGGTTATTTTGTTCATTAGTTGATGCAGTTTCTTCCTAGCATCAATGGTCTTTACATTTTGGCATGTTTTTGCAGTGGCTGGTACCGGTTGTTCCTTTCCGTGTTTAGCGCTTCCTTCAGGAGCTCTTGTAGGGCAGGCCTGGTGGTGACAAAAAATCTCTCAGCATTTGCTTGTCTGTAAAGGATTTTATTTCTCCTTCACTTATGAAACTTAGTTTGGCTGGACATGAATTTCTGGGTTGAAAATTCTTTAAGGATGTTGAATAGTGGCCCCCACTCTCTTCTGGCTTGTAGAGTTTCTGCCAAGAGATCTGCTGGTAGTCTGATGGGCTTCCCTTTATGGGTAACCCGAGCTTTCTCTCTGGCTGCCCTTAACATTTTTCCTTCATTTCAACTTTGGTGAATCTGACAATTATGTGTCTTGGAGTTGCTCTTCTCGAGGAGTATTTTTGTGGCGTTCTCTGTATTTCCTGAATTTGAATGTTGGCCTGACTTGCTAGGTTGGGGAAGTTCTCCTGGATAATATCCTGCAGAATGTTTTCCAAATTGGTTCCATTCTCCCTGTCACTTCCAGAAACACCAATCAGACATATATTTGGTCTTTTCACATAGTCCCATATTTCTTGGAGGGTTTGTTCGTTTTTTACTCTTTTTTCTCTAAACTTCTCTTCTCGCTTCATTTCATTCATTTGATCTTCAATCACTGATACCCTTTCTTCCAGTTGATCAAATTGGTTACTGAAGCTTGTGCATTTGTCATGTAGTTCTCATGCCATGGTTTTCAGCTCTATCAGGTCATTTAAGGACTTCTCTACATTGGTTATTCTAGTTAGCTATTCATCTAATCTTTTTTCAAGGTTTTTAGCTTCTTTGCGATGGGTTCAAACTTCCTCCTTTAGCTCGGAGAAATTTGATTGTCTGAAGCCTTCTTCTCTCAACTCGTTAAAGTCATTCTCCATCCAGCTTTGTTTCAGCTTTGTTCTATTGCTGGCGAAGAGCTGCATTCCTTTGGAGGGGGAGAGGCGCTCTGATTTTTTGAATTTTCAGCTTTTCTGCTCTGTTTTTTCCCCATCTTTGTGGTTTTATCTACCCTTGGTCTTTGATGATGGTGACATACAGATGGGGTTTTGGTGTGGATGTCCTTTCTGTTTGTTAGTTTTCCTTCTAACAGTCAGGACCCTCAGCTGGAGGGTTGGAGTTTGCTGGAGTTCCACTCCAGATCCTGTTTGCCTTGGTATCCGCAGTGGAGGCTGCAGAAGAGTGAATATTGCTGAACAGCAAATGTTGCTGCCTGGTCGTTCCTCTGGAAGCTTCATCTCAGAGGGGTACCCGGCTGTGTGAGGTATGAGGTGTCAGTCTGCCCCTAGTAGGGGGTGCCTCCCAGTTAGGCTATTCAGGGGTCAGGGACCCACTTGAGCAGGCAGTCTGTCCGTTCTCAGATCTCAAACTCCATGCTAGGAGAACTACTACTCTCTTCAAAGCTGACAGACAGGGACATTTAAATCTGCAGAGGTTTCTGCTGCCTGTTGTTTGGCTATGCCTTGTCCCCAGAGGTGGAGTCTACAGAGGCAGAAAGGCCTCCTTGAGCTGCGGTGGGCTCCACCCAGTCTGAACTTCCCAGCTGCTCTGTTTACCTACTCAAGCCTCAGCAATGGCGGGCGCCCCTCCCCCAGCCTTGCTGCTGCCTTGCAGTTAGATCTCAGACTCCTGCGCTAGCAATGAGGGAGGCTCCATGGGTGTGCGACCCTTGGAGCCAGGTGTGGGATATAATCTCCCGGTGTGTTGTTTGCTAAAACCCTTGGTAAAGTGCAGTATTAGGGTGGGAGTAACCCGATTTTCCAGGTGTTGTGTCACAGTTTCACTTGGCTAGGAAAGGGAATTTCCTTCCCCCTTGCACTTCCTGGGCGATGCCTCACCCGGCTTCAGTTCTTGCTTGGTGGACTGCACCCACTGTCCTGCACCGACTGTTCGACACGCCCCAGTGAGATGAACCCAGTACCTCAATTGGAAATGCAGAAATCACCTGTCTTCTGTGTCGCTCATGCTGGGAGCTGGAGGCTGGAGCTGTTACTATTCGGCCATCTTGGAAGCACCCTTCTTATTATTTTTGAGACAGAGTCTCACTCACTCTGTCGCCCAGGCTGGAGTACAATGGCACGATCTAGGCTCACTGCAAGCTCCGCCTCCTAGATTCATGCCATTCTCCTGCCTCAGCCTCCTGAGTAGCTGGGACCACAGGCGCCCACCACCATACCCAGCTAATTTTTTTTTTGTATTTTTAGTAGAGACGGGGTTTCACCATGTTAGCCAGGATGGTCTCGATCTCCTAACCTCATGATCTGCCCACCTCGTCCTCCCAAAGTGCTGGAATTACAGGCGTGAGCCACCGCGCCTGGCCTATATAATTTATTTTTGTCTCTATGTCAAATATAGACAAAATATAAACTTGAAAAAGTTATTAACTAAAACGACTGGTTTTAAGGTACGAATGAGAAACTAAAAGATTTAAGAGAAAATTTGAGAAACATGAAAGCCTACTACACTCAGATAGCATTAAAAGTATCATTAAGTTATCAGTTTATTGGAGGAAAATGAAACTGGAAAATTCCAGTTGATGCATTATGGATATGCTATCTTAAAAATTAAAAAAAAAAAAAAAAAAAAAAAAGCAGGCTGGGCGTAATGGCTCACGCCTGCAATCTCAGCACGTTGGATAGGCCAAGGCTGGCAGATCACTTGAGCCCAGGAGTTTGAGACCAGCCTGGTCAACATGGTGAGACTCCACCTCTACAAAATATACAAAAACTAGCCAGGCACGGTGGTGCGCACCTGTAGTTGCAGCTACTCAGGAGGCTTAGGTGGGAGGATCACCTGAGCCCAGGGAGACTAAAGTTGTAGTGAGCCTTGATTGTGCCACTGCACTCCAGCCTAGGTGACACAGTGAGACCCTGTCTCAAAAAAAAAAAAAAAAAAAGGCAATACTGTTCAACCAGGTGATCTCCAGCAAACTTACATTCAAAGACTCAAGTCTGACATCAAAATCAATCACTACTGCATTAGTTACACTAATAAAAAGTTAGAAACAATCCAAAAGTATAATATAGAAAACCCTATATTGTTTATATATTAGAATGCAATACTACTAGCTATTACAGTTCTTTTTGTCTGAAGACTTATCTCTGAGAATTTCAAAATATGTTAAATTTAAAAGAAAATAAAATCATTGCCTCATATCCATTAAAAGGGCTACTTTTTTGTTGGTAAGAATGTGGAGAAATTGAAACCCTTGTACACTGTAGGTTGATATGTAAAATGGTGCAGCTACTGTGCAAAAAGTGTGGTGGTTCCTTAAAAAATTAAAAATAGAATTAGTACATGATCCAGCATTTCCACTTACGGGTATATACCCAAAAGAATTGAATGCAGGGTCCCAAAGAGGTATTTGTACACCCATGTTCACAGCTAGCATTATTCGCAATACCCAAAAGGTGGAAGCAACCCAACTGACCATCTACAGATGAATACATTTCACTTTTGTACAATGAGAAAAATTTGGGAGATTGGTTACAAACAGTGTGAATGTACCTAATGCCACTGAACCATACACTTAAAAATGGTTCAGATGCTAAACGTTTTTGTGTGTGTATGAGACAAATTCTTGCTGTCACCCACGCTAGAGTGCAATGGTGTGACTGTGGCTCACTGCAGCCTCACCCTCCTGGGCTCAAGTCATCCTCCCACTTCAGTCTTCTGAGCAGCTAGGACTACAGGCGCATGCCACCACACACAGCTAATTTTTGTATTTTTTTGTAGAGACGGGATTTGGGATTTCTTTTTTTTTTGTTTTGAGACAGATTTTCACTCTTTTTGCCCAGGCTGGAGTGCAATGGCGTCATCTTGGCTCATTGCAACCTCCGCCTCCCGGGTTCAAGCGATTCTCCTGCCTCTGCCTCCCAAGTAAATGAGACTACAGGTGCCCACCACCACGCCCAGCTAATTTTTTGTATTTTTAGTAAAGATGGGGTTTTGCCATGTTGGCCAGGCTGGTTTTGAACTCCCGTCCTCAGGCGATCCAACCTCCTTGGCCTCCCAAAGTGCTGGGATTACAGGCGTGAGCCACTGCACCTGGCCAAAACCAAGTCTTTAGGAAGATGTAACTATGATTAAATAGTGTAATCTGTATAAACTTTAGGAGGATATTTGGCAATATATTTCAAAACTCTTATTGTGGAAGAATGTCTAATGACAGAGTAATGTATATATGATACATTATTAACCGCAAAAAGCCTATTTATAAATAAACATAATGGTGCAAGCTTATGTGTGCCCATGCATGTATGAACAGACAGAAGATACACACTGAAATGTTAACGGTTCCATGTTCTGTAAAGCAGGCATTCTTGACAGGTACAATACTTCTCCCAATTGGGTAAAACTGGATCTTGGTACAGGGGGGAGTGTGGAAAAAAGACTTTGACATTATTAATATAATAGTCTGCGGCCCTCCAAAGGGTCACAGTAGATAAACAAATATACAGCATATATATAGTACTGAAATTTTACGGGTGGGAAAAAGTGATTAGGAGAAAATGTCTAAAAAGGCTAATTAAGGGACAATAATTTTAAAAAGGTTGAAAAACACAGGGCATGATGCCAAAAAATAAGGCAAAGCTCCCCAATCAGTGTGAGGAATGAATGAATGAATAAATAAGCAAATAAATAAATAAATAAAAGGTATGGATTTCATATGTGCTGAGTACTGATTCTCTCAGGCCTTTGAGGATGCCAGTCAAGGCCAGTAGCAGGGGTAGGACCCTGGGGTATTTGTCCTTGGTCTGTAGCATCCTCCTCTATTTATTCCATTGTGCCTCCAAATATCATTTGCTGTGAGTGCTGTTATGTGAGAAAGGTTCGTAAGCACTGAATTTCTACATCTAACATACCGCTTTTTAAAGAAATGATATTTATGGTAAAAGTTTCATTTTTGGAATACTGTTTCAATCTCTTCTTAGGCCTGGCATAATAGGGAGTCAAGAACACCAAGTTTTATTTAGAATATCCTCAAAAAATGTCAACTGTCTAGCTGTGGATAGTTGATAGGAGACCCTACCCAGCCCACTAAATCTGTTGAGGAGCAGTGGTCATTTTTTGTGTAACTCTATACAGGGAGTATATGATTCTACCCCCATAGTTAATGAACTAAGTAATAGGCACAGATAACTCAACTATGATTCATCTGTGGATATTCCAATTATATGCTATTTCTATGTCGAGATTTTAAAAATGAATTGAGCTAAATCGACTCTTGAGAATCTAGAATGAGAGAACTGAAAAACCAAATTATTTAACACTGGGAACTTGATGTACATTTATAAGTATGCGAGAATAAAGCACATGTACATGAAGAAAGTAAGTGGCATAGAGAAATCAGAACAGATGTACAGAGATGACACAGGGAGACCCGGAGACTCATGAAAGCACAGTTCCTCAGTTTTTAACACTGTCCCAGTTCCAACTCTCCTAGTGCCCAACAATATTGATTTCTTTCCTTGTCATTATTTTTTTAAGCTAGGTTGTGGGGATCTGTGTTCCCTGTACCCAGGAAAAACCTAACTAAAATATAATTCAAGCCTAAAAAATGTTTTATGTTAAGAATAATCTTGCAGGAATCTGGCTTCGATATAAAAATTAAAGCCACACACACAATACCAGCATCCCTGGGTTAGAACACTACTTCTTGAAATGCTCCTCCTAGTTCTGTAAAGATCAAGGTAAAAATAAAGTAACTTGCTTTAGAAAGTTATTTTAAATAAGTTAGAAACATATTTTTTTATTTTGTTTTGACCTAGGATCTTGATTTGTCACCCAAGCTGAGTATAGTGGTGCAATCACAGCTCACTGTAGCCTCAACCTCCTGGGCTCAAGCAATCCTGTGCCTTAGCCTCCCAAGTAACTGGGACTATAGAGACACACCACCATGCTCAGATAATTTTTTTTTTTTTTGAGACAGGGTCTCACTTGCCCACACTGGAGTGCAGTGGTATGATCACGGCTCACTGCTGCCTCAACCTCCCAGGCTCAAGTGATCCGCCCACCTCAGCCTCCCTGGTAGCTGGGACCACAGGTGTGTGCCACCACGCCAGGCTAGTCTCAAACCCTTGTACTCAAGCGATCAGTCTGCTTTGGCCTCCCAATTGTGCTGAGATTACAGACATAAGCCACCACACATCCAGCTTCCAGCTAATTAAAAACATTTTTTTTTTTTTTTGTAGAAACGGGATCTTACTATGTTGCCCAGGATGGTTACAAACTCCTGGGGCCCAAGCAGTCCTCCTGCCACAGTCTCCCAATGTGCTGGGAGTACAGGCGTGAGCCACCAAGCCGGGCCATAAATAAATAAATATCTTAAAAATAGTACTAGCTACTCAGGTGGCTAAGCTGGGAGATCTCTTGAACCCAGAAGTTGGAGGCTACAGTGAGCTGTTTTTGCCATGGCATCACGACAGAGACCCTGTCTCATAAATAAATAAATAAATATCCTGAAAATCACTTTAGGAGTACTATGCAGCCATAAAAAGGAATGAGATCATATCCTTTGCAGGGACATGGATGAAGCTGGAAGCCATCATCCTCAGCAGACTAACACAGGAACATAAAACCAAACACTGCATGTTCTCACTCATAAGTGGGAGTTGAAAAATGAGAACACATGGACACAGGAGGGGAACACACGCCACAGCCTGTGAGTGGGTGGAGGGAGGGAGAGCATCAGGACAGACAGCTAATGCATGTAAGGCTGAAAACTTAAATGACGGGTTGAAAGGTGCAGCAAACCACCATGGCACATGTATACCTATTTAACAAACCTGCACATTCTGCACATGTATCCCGGCAAAATTCAAAAAATAAAGTAAAAAGAAAATAACTTTAGAAAGGTTGGTCTATAGATTCCTTCTTACTGAAAACTATGTGCAGGACTGGTTGTTAAAAAAAAAAAAAGAACTGTGGAGAAATTGAAGCAAATGCTTTTTAAATGCGAAACACGATAATATAGAACACCACTGTTTAACCTACCAGACTACTTTTGTGTATCCTATAAAGCAATTTTGCTACTAGCAGAAACATGAATGCATATTTCACCCCCTCAAATACCTTGAACATCTCTTCCCATAATTTCCACATAGTTCTGATCTTTTAAGACCTCCTGGTCATCTTCCTCCAAATCATATTCTGGCTTCTTTATTATTTTTTTGGGGTTGACCAAAAGCTGAGCTCGCTCCTTCTTTAATTTAGCTCCTATAAGAACATCCAAAGAATTAGAGCCTGACAGGTATAAATTCTTTCTAAACATTACATTTAAATAAGTAAAGAAATTATAATATTTATATTGTCATTACTTAAAAGCTGGGAAAAAAGTTTTCTCTTTGATTAAAACTGACCACTCTTCCACAGTTTATACAGTTAAAAAAACAAAAAACAAAAACAAAAAAACCCCCACAATCTCGAAAGTGTGTATTTTTAGGGTTCAAAATAAGCACATATTTTAAATTACAATGGGTAGTTATCAATGACTACCACTACTGAGCATTTCATTTTAGATTAGGCTTTATTGAACATTTTCAATTAAAGTTTGAAAGAATTAAACTAAAAATTAAAGCAGTTTTTATTTAGTTTTACTAACCAGATCAATCCTTTGTGCTATATTTTCAAAATAAAATGTTAAAAGTTTTAAAAGTGAAATAATCCTTAAACATTATATAATAAGCATCTCTTCAAATTGTACAATCACTTAGTACCTCCTTCTCTATCAAGAATGTGATTAAGAACATCATCATCTCCCACAAAATGAACCTCCAGCATCTTGTCTTCCTTTAATTCTGGTTTACTCATTGTTGCCAACCTAAACAAAAACAGTAAGTTACTCAAAAGTGATGAAGAATTCATGTCAACCACCAAATTAAACATTCACATAATGAATACATGTCTTTATCTAGTATTTTTAAAGTCTTTTTAAGTATAAAAAATATATTATGCATTACTATATTACTATATATTCGACTGTTGGTAACTCAATTCTTTATCTAAAAAATTGGGGAGGGAAAGAGATGTCTGAGATTTGAGAAGAGCTAAATCCTATCAAGGTAGCTAAAATATACTCAGAAAAAAATAAAATATACTCAGAAAAACAATTCAAGTTTTAATGAATGCTCCAACCAATCTAGATAAGCACATTAACAGAAATGGGGTGGTTAATACATGAGTGTTTAGAAAAGTGATAGCCAAACAAAGAATAACGGTTTGGTGGATTATATTATCTGTTCACTAGAAAGCTATAGTCAATTGTGGGGAGACTGTTAAAATTCATTTATGTCCTAAACCTGGATTAAAAACCCTCAAGCACCTCCCTTTACTTTTATGGAATGCTTACCAAATAACTTTACAAATATGAATATGGCTTTCTAGGTATCTTGGTAACTAAATAGTAAACACAAATCTTTTGAACACTTAACACTCAGTTCCTCACTGAACAAACCTCCAGAGTTTGGCAAGCAAAAGTTTGATCAACTGTGACTAGTCTGACAAAATGTACTTTCAGAACTTATTATGCTACTGACCTGAAAATAACTAATGATGATTTTAACTGTTGCCAGCTAATCAGTTTACCCAAAAAATGTAAACTAAGATTCAGTGTTCTTGGTGTCTTAGTGATTTATTTTCTCTTTTCTCTTTCTTACAATCTTGTTTTCACCTTTTCTTTTGGCAGGAGAAACTATTGACTGTGTCTCTCTTTCCTCCCTCCCTCCCTCCCTTTCTTTTTTTTTTTTTTTGAGACAGGGTCTCACTGTGTTGCCTTAGTCTCAACTACTTGGGCTCAAGCAATCCTCCTATCTCAACCTCTGAAGTAGCTGCGATTATAGGCACATGCCACCATGCTAGGCAGGTTTTCCTCTTTTTGTAGAGACAGAGTCTCACTATGTTGCCCAGGCTGGTTTTGAGCTCTTGGAATTAAGCAATCTTCCCACCTCACCCTCCCAAACTGCTGGGATTACAGGCACGGGCCACCACAACTAGCCATTTATCTCTTCTGAGTTCATTATCTGCAGGAAGAGAACTAATTCAATGTTACCAAGTTTTATTTTGACAAGCAACATGCTTAAATGACTTGTTTCACTTTTCATTTACCTTTTAAGGTACTACACATTCTGCAGCTGCAAAATTCAGATAGAGTCACCTGTAATTGGAAAAAGAACTCAGTCAGGGTCAGCTAACAGAAAAATGAAAGCAATGGGGCAAAAACAAGTTCCACAAGTTTTGACAAGCATGATAAATAGATAACATGTAGACCTTACAAAGCTAAAGCTGTTGTAATGGTATAGTAAAGGACAAAAAGACCATTACCAATTTGGCCAGGAAGTCCTAGATACTGAGAACATCTGGATGGAGTGGGAAGATAGGAGGACAAAATTTGAGTACTTACAATGTGCTAGACATAGTTTTGAGTACTCCATATGTATTCTCATTTAATCTGCACAACTCTATGAGGTTCATACTTTGTGTACAAAGATAATAAATACTGGGCTGGGTGCAGTGGCTCATGCCTATAATCTCTGCTTTGGGAGGCTGAGGCCAGGAGCTGAAGACAAGCCTGGTAACATAGTAAGGCCCTGCCTCTATCAAAAAAAAACAAAAAAAAAAAACAATTAGCTGGGAGTGGTGGCATGTGCCTATAGTCTACTTGGAGGCTGAAGTGGGAGGATTCCTTGAGCCCCAGAGTTCGAGATTACATTGAGCTACGATCACATTGCTGCACTCGAGCTTGGACGACAGAGTAAGACCCTGTCTCTAATTTTTTTTTTCTTTTTTTTGAGACAGGGTCCGGGCTCTGCCACCTAGAGCAGTGGTACGCTCTTGGCTCACCACAACTCCGACCTGGGCTCAGGTGATCTGTCCACCTCAGCCTCCCATATAGCTGGGCCTACCGGCTTGTGCCACCACACCCCCGGCTAACTTCTGTGTTTTTTGTAGAAATGAGGTTTCACCATGTTGCCTAGGCTTGTCTCAAACCTCTGGGCTCAAGCGGTCTACCTACCTCTACCTCCCAAAGTGCTGGAATGATAGGAGTGAGCCACCACACCAGGTCAAAAAAATTTGTTTAAACAAAAAATAAAAAATTGTGGACTTAGCTATGATATGAAGGAAAAATTTTAGACATAAAAATAAAAAATAAAGATAATAAATACTTCATCTATAACTTATGACCACTGCTTGTAAAACATGTCCTCTTGGGCCTTCTTTCTAGTCATGATACTGCTTCCTATTATGGGGAATCTGGGTATATTAGAGAAAAAGTTTAATCCATTTACATATTTGTATAAAATAAACAGGTTTTTTGAGGGCACTGTTTGTGAGGCACTGTATTAGGCACATTTATGTACACCAGCTCATTAAATCCTCAGATTCTCTCACATAGGTATTTTGCATCTCTCTCTTTATATATATAATGTCCCCAATTTACAAATGAGTAGACTGAGGCTAACTCATTAAATATTAATAACTCATTAAATTATTAATGCCAATACACACAATTATAAAGTCTATTAGGGTTGAAATCCAGGTCTGACTGATCCTAACTTCTTCTTTTTTTTCCTTCTTTTTTTTTTTTTTTAAGACAGAGTCTTGCTGTGTCCCAGGCTGGAGTGCAGAGGCTCAATCTCAGCTCACTGCAACCTCCGCCTCCCGGGTTCAAGAGATTCTCCTGCCTCAGCCTCCCGAGTAGCTGGGACTACAGGTGTACACCACCACACCCAGCTAATTTTTGCACTTTTAGTAGAGATGGGGTTTCACCATGTTGGCCAGGATGGTCTCGATCTCTTGACCTCATGATCGGCCCGCCTTGGCCTCCCAAAGTGTTGGGATTACAGGTGTAAGCCACTGTACCTGGCAGATTACTAACTTCCTGACCACTCTATTACACCACATACCTCTCCTGCCATCAAATAAAAATGTTATCCTAAATGCTTGGTTTTTTTGTTGTTCTGGGTTGTTTTTGTGGGGGGTTTTTTGTTTGTTTTTTGAAACAGGGTCATTCATCTCTGTCACCCAGGCTGGAGTGCAGTGGTGTGATCTCAGCTCACTGCAACACCTCACCTCAGCCTCCTGAGTAGGTGGGACTACAGGTGTGCAATGCCAAGCCTCGCTAATTTTTGTATTTTTTTGTAGAGACGGGGTTTCCCCATGTTGCCCAGGGTGGCCTGAGCTCAAGCGATCTGCCCACCTCAGCCTCCCCAAGTGCTGGGACTGCAGGTGTGAACTACTGTGCTGAATGCTAAATGCTTGTTTTGACCTCTGAAAACCATTCATAATAGGTCTAGTTATTTCTCTACATGTCAGTTAGGGTTAGGGTATTCTATAGCCCGTAACTATAGAATGTCCAAAGAATTCTATAGTTTCTCTAACTTTCCAGTTCATTGGGTGAAACATTACTAGTTCTATCAAGCATACTTCAAAGAGCATGGCCAGAGTCAGCATAATCCACATTATTTTACTTAATTATATGCTGCCATGTACTACAAAGGATTTGAAGCAATGACAAGGATCAAATGTGATAAAACAAATTATAAATTATAAATGCTAATAGGGAGTCTGCATCAGAAAAAATATAAAGGAAAGCAGAAAATAAAATCACAAAACGAATTTTTGGCTCTGAGCTTCCTGGTAATTAAAGGAAAAAGCAAGTAAAGGTCTGTTACATAATTCTTATTGGCCAAAGTTTAGTTGTTCTTGGGGATGGGGGGGACGAGATTTTCCAGGAAAATTTAAAAACAAATATTCTAGGCAACTGAGTATTGTCCTAGGCAATTTCCCTATGGTATTCTATATAAGAATTGCCTGGACAGAGGCAGCCTCAGTCTTGTTTGTAGCCAAGTGCATTTATACAAACATTTCCTTTTCTAATTTTGGAGCATCTTACTAAATAGTACAAAATCACCAAATTAAAGAAAATGTCCACAAAGACCTCATGAGAAACGTTTCCTTCTTTCCTTTCCAACAGTTCCTGAAAAACAAACAAACAAAAAACCTAACAATCACACAATAAAATGCAATATTTAGTGACCATTATGACCCTTCAAGGCATTGCCTTGGTGCTCACTGGTCAACCCCTCTCAAGGAGTTAACTTCAAGGCAATTCAGCAGCACCAAGTGTTAGCAACACACTCTCCTTTGAAAGCAAATGAAAGATTTGCTGTAATTTTAAAAAACATAATCCTTTGAAAAAGGTTGGATAGATTAGTGGTTAAGCACCAATTTTAATATCAGAGAAACATGAGTTCCAATCTCCACTCCATACTTTATAACTGTGTGACTTTGTCCAAAGTCCTGACGATTAAATGAAATTATGTGCCTGATGTATAAAAGAGCATCACTGAATGCTCCCAATTATCGGTAATTTTTTCTTTAACCTTTTTCTTTTTTAGCTCCTTACTGCAGTACACACAGATATTTTTACTTTAAACTTCAACTTCACTATGCAGATCTCTTGTACCTAACTCATTCAACATCTAACAGAAAAACTGCTCAATAAGTGATAATGCCCGTTTAACGTGCAGTGCCCTTATATAACGGTGTAGGACCGTGCTATTTTTCTTCAGATTGCAATTTAACTGGGGAAAAGTGTAACGATTCTATTAGGATTTCAATTGTAAAATGAAAAGTAACGTCTCAACATCTTTTTGATTAAAAAGCTCTACCAAAAGGGCCTGGCTTATCAACATTTTACAGCCAAGCGTGGCTCCAAGGTGACCGATCAGTTAGTTAGCAGGACACATGGGTGCCTCCAGGCTGGGATGACATCAAAGGTTCTAGCTACAGTGGTTCTGGGACGCGATCTCTTCCTCTTCATATCTCACAGGGCACTTTACCACTTTCGTTACAGATCTTCACAGTTCTCCTTTTCCAACCAGAGGGCTTCGTAAGCTGGGAATCAGGTATGTTAATATTAGGCGTCCCGTTCACAAAAGGCTTTTAACTGCTGGGCAGACTAACGAAAGGTCCTCCCAGAGCGAGCCTCTCACCTCAAGTATTAAAGGACTTTGGCCTGCGCCTCCAACCTCTGGCCAGTTGGCTGCGCTCCACCAGCAAAGGGTTCTCGAGCCCCCGGGCAGCCTGCGGGGGGCAGCGAGGCGCAGAGACCATGCCCCGAGTGCCGAGGGAAAGCCCTGAGATGCGCGACGTGGGACGCTGGGGGCCAAGCTCCGACGCGGGGCTGTCTGCACCTGGACGCGCCTCACAAGCCGCGAGCTAAGCAGAAAAGGGAGGCAGGCTGCCCCGACACCCCACTACTCACCGCTAGGTTTCCGCCTGGCGCAGATCCGGCCGGCGTGGAACGACACCCCGCTGAGTCGCCGCCGCAGGGAAAGCACCTTCGGCACCAACGGGAGAAGCCAATTTCTAGTAATTCGCGCCCGACGACGGCGGAGGTAAGGAGCCCTGCAGGCCAGCTGGGGGATGGGAAGCCTGCGTGCGGCACACCGAATCTCCCGCCCTGTTCAGGGGGCGGTGCCCGGGGAAGCCAATAGGAAGAGGAGTCGGCCAAGAGCGACGGCTCTGCCGGCCAGTCGGCGCCGGCCACTCGGCCCCGCCCATCAGGAAACCTGAGGAAAACGGATCCTTAGGCCCTGAGTTGTGGGCCTTATCTTTCCTTTCCTCTTTCCGTTTCCGGGGAAGGGAGAAGGAAGTGTTGTGTGGATGCGAGGAAGTTTGCGGAATAGCTGGCTGAGTGGTGGCTGTGTACTTGGGGTCGGGCGCAGTGGCTCACGCCTCTAATCCCAGCACTTTGGGAGGTCGAGGCGGGCGAATCACCTGAAGTCAGGAGCTCGAGACCAGTCCGACTGACATGGAGAAACCCCGTCTCTAGTGAAAATACAAAATTAGCCGGGCGAGGTGGCGGGCGCCTGTAATCCCAGCTACTCGGGAGGCTGAGGCAGGAGAATCGCTTGAACCCGGGAGGCAGAGGTTGCAGTGAGCCGAGATCGCGCCATTGCACTCCAGCCTGGGCAACAAGAGCGAAACTCCGTCTCAAAAAAAAAGTGTTCGTTGGTTTCGCCAGGTACCTTTTGAAGAAAAAGGTAATGGAAATTGATTCGTGTTTCTTTTTTAAATATTTTCTTCATTTGGCGTGAAAGGTAGGATCTTGTACATCTCCAGGGTTTGGAGTAGGGAAAAGAGACGTTAGGAGAAGCACTGAATTATGGAGATGGGATCGGACGGCTAGTGGGATGAAGAGGCTGGGGAAATAGAATGAATAGACAGAGAAAATGATTGACTTCAACTATCCAAAATATAAAAAAGGCAAGACAGAGAAAATGAGGAAGAAAAGGAATGAACCTGGATGGGATCCATACAGTATTAAGAACAGGGTACTATTTCATTTGGATTCACTGACTCAAAACAAAACAAAACTACAGAGTACTCTGCGAATCAGAAGATAAGGATTCAGTATCTAGCGAGACACCTACAATCTCTGCATTCACTATAGTTACCTAGCACGTGAAGATATTGAACGGACAATATTGAGAAAAATGCTATTATATGGGAAGTGCATTGGAGCGCATGGTAGGAGTATCTAATTAAAAGTCCAGAAGGAGTCAGGAACAATTTTCTTGGAGGAAGGGATGTTTAAACTGAAACCTGAGTGTTGAATAGATTTAAAACTGGTCAAGAGGGGTGACATTTTCCAGGTAGAAGGTCCAAATCCGTGTAACAGCTGTGTAAAATGCCAAGCGTTGGGTCTGTTATTATGAAGGGCTTAGTTGGCCGTTAGGGCACTGGTCAGATTTGTATTGAAAGATCTTTGGATAAAGGAGGTAGGATTGGGAGGGAAGATATAGAGTCACGAGATTTGGAAGCTGTTTAGGAAATCCAGTTGAGAAAGAAATGATCGTAGCCTTGATACCTCATTATTCTATTTTGGCTAGGTGGAGTTAAGAAAACAGAAGAGAAAGGCAATTTTTTGTGCATTGTAAATAAAAAGAATTTGGGGAGTGACTAGAGACAGAAGATAAAGAGAACATAGCTTAACAGTTAACAACGATGTGCTTGAAGAGTGTTTAGAAATGTGAAGATGACTATCTAGCCCAGCATACACACCTGTAATCCCAGCTACTTGTGAGGCTGAGAAAAAGAAGATTGTTTGCATCCCAGAATTCCAGGATGCAGCGAGCAGTGATCTTACCTGTGACTAGCCACTGCACTCCAGCCTGGGCAACACATTGAGACCCCATTTCTCAAAAAAGAAAAATTTGAAAAAAAAGATGAAGATCTAGGAATGTTGAATAGATATGTTCTACTTATGTGTCTTTTATATATATATAATTTTTTTTTTTTTTTTTGAGATGCGGTCTCCCTCTGCCTGCCCAGGCTGGAGTGCAGTGGCTACGTCACAGTTCACTGCAGCCTGGACTATCTATTCTCTTTTTTTTTTTTTTTTTTTTTTTTTGAGACAGAGTCTTGCGCTGTGTCACCCAGGCTGGAGTGCAGTGGCGCGATCTCGGCTCACTGCAAGCTCCGCCTCTCAGGTTCACGCCATTCTCCTGCCTCAGCCTCCGAGTAGCTGGGACTACAGGCGCCCGCCACCACGCCCGGCTAGTTTTTTGTATTTTTAGTAGAGACGGGGTTTCACCATGTTAGCCAGGATGGTCTCGATCTCCTGACCTCGTGATCCACCCGCCTCGGCCTCCCAAAGTGCTGGGATTACAGGCTTGAGCCACCGCGCCCGGCCAGGACTATCTATTCTCAACCAGACCTCCCACCTCAGCTTCCTGAGTAGCTGTGACTGCAGGCACACGCCACCATGTCCGGCTAATTTTTGTATTTTTTGTAGAGAGGGGGTTTCACCATATTGCCCTGGTTGGTCTCCAACTCCAGAGCTCAAGTAATCCACCCTCCTGGGCTTCCCAAAGTTTTGGGATTACAGGAGTAAGCCACTGCACCTGGCTGTTTTTTTGTATTTCTATGATGTCAGTAAACTCCCCTTCATTCCTCTTCTTTCCACATCTTGAAAAAAGGCTTCTACAGACCACAGAGGCCTTGGTGTGAGTGGTGGGTTTGGATGTAGTTTTTATGGTATATGTGTGGAAAATAGAGGGAAGGAGCTGAGTTTTGCATTTAGATTGATACTAAGATAAAAACAAAGAGCCATACCTTCAGAATGGAGACACAGGATTTAGGAGCAGCAGGAAGTTGAAGTCAGAGGGGACCATAAAATGGCAACTCACCATGTATTCATGGAAATTTTGCATAGGGCAGTAGACTGTTCCAAAGGGGGAAATAGAAGCTCAATATTGTAAGGGGTAGAGGCACAAGCAGTTAATTGGGTAATAGTTTGAAATTTAGGGACTGGCTTTAAAAAATCTCTAATCTATGAAACAGGGTGAAGACCTTCTAAATACCACTAAAATAACAATCAGAATTTTTTATTGAAGTATAAACATAAAATTAACAAACTAGAAAAACAGGTTAACGTAAGTTGGTTAGCTGGAATCCAGGCCTGCAGAGGGGGAAGCCAGTAATAAGCCTATTCGTGTCACAGAACTGCAGGTGGTAGTCTCAACAGCATGGGTCTGGTTCAGTGGCTCATGCCTGTAATCCCAGCACTTTAGGAGGCCAAGGCAGGTGGATCACTTGAGGTCAGGAGTGCAAGACCAACCTGACCAACATGGTGAAACTCCGTTTCTACTAAAAATAGAAAATTAGCCAGGTGTGGTGGTGCATGCCTGTAATCTCAGTTACTTGGGAGGCTGAGGCAGGAGAATCGCTTGAACCTGGGAGGCAGAGGTTGCAGTGAGCCGAGATCGTGCCATTGCACTCCAGCCTGGGCAACTAGAGCGAAACTCTGTCTCAAAAAAAAAAATAAATAAAATAAAAAAAAGCATGAAGCTGAGACTGGAGGATTGGTTGGGGGAAAAAAAAAAGGAGTATGAAGCTGAGACTGGAAGATCGGTTGGAAGTCTTGAAACAGTTAGATGCTAGATCTCCTGTCATACTTTGTGGAGGACCAGGAGATTACTAGGTGAACCGACAGGATCTAGACTCTACCACTAGGCACAACTGAGAGTAGAAATGAGGTCATACTGAAATGGGGAGGACAAGCTTAGGACCTTGTCTTACTTGGCTCCCAGAACGCTGGCAATGAGTCATATATCCCCTGAGCATTAAATTTAAAGACTTTTTCAGGCAAGCTAATCAGAAAAGACAGGAGGCCCCAACTGAAAAAGCCAGTTTATCAATATAGACCTACACTGACACCTACTAGCTGATAAGCCCTGCCCCTGCACGCTGAGCTTCTGATCAATTTTAGCATTACCAAACTTTGGGATAAAGTCTCAGCTCTGAAAAAGAAAAAAATAAAGTAGGAGCAAACATTCTATGTAGAACCCAGAAGAAAATTTACTCAAAATTGTAATAAACTCTTGACGTTTTATATCTATTAAAAAAGGAATGTAAAAAGGAATGTGAGTCATCAAATTTAGATTCTTTAAGGAGAAAATAATTCTTAAAGTTTTAATTTTTACATAGACTGCAGAATCAAGATGGTATCAGCTTATATTTTTTCTTCACCAGTGATCTCATCTGTCAGCACACTGAAGAAAATCAGAATCTTTATATTCTTCTTCAAGATGACTGAGTTAAAAAATGAAATCTTTTTTTAAGTTCATTTTTATGTTCAAACAAGGTTTTTTACCCAAACCATATTTTACTTGATCAAATTCAAGAATATGATCTCAGTTCATATCTTCCAAATGGAAATATAACCTAAATAGCTGTATAGGTATCAGTGAGAGATCTAGATTAAGCAACCAGAACCAAGCAGGTCTTATGAACAACTTAAGATACATTTATATTGGTCCCTAAGTTTGGGAAACTCAGTTAACTTTTGTCTTTGCCAGTATTGTGAAAAGCATTATATTGATGCTATTGCTCCTTGAAAAAATCCATTTTCTCCCTGGGTCTTTAAATAGTTTACTTAATAAAATTTTTGAGCCCCTAACTCTACCAGGGGCATAATGCCCAGGTATGGCCCTTACCCTTAAGGAATTTAGATTTTAGTTCAGTAGAAAGAATCAGGTAATTTCGACACAAAAGGGTGTAGGCTGGGCCCAGTGGCTGACACCTGTAGTCCCAACACCGTGGGAGGGTGAGGTGAGAGGATCATTGGAGCCCAGGAGTTCGAGGTCACTCTGAGCACATAGGGAGACCCCATCTGTACCAAAAAAAAAAAAAAAAATTCAAAAAGGTGTACTAAGAACTACAAGGACAACGGCCATTTAGCTTAATTTAGGGGTTGGGTTGGGGGATAGCAGAGGAACAGCCAATCCAATTTCAAAAGACAAGTAGACTTAAGCAAAAGAGAAAGTACTAGAGAAGACATTTCAGTAAGGGTACAAACTGGGTGTAGTAGTACAAAGGACAAAGGATGTGATTGTACAAATGAGTGTGGTAGTACAAAGGACTTTGTTGTTACTTAAGAATGATAGGAGATGGGGTAGAAGTAGGCCACAGGGCCTTGTATGCAGGCTAAATAACATGGAATTTATCCCCTATATTGGAACCACTGGATAATTTTAACCAGGGTACTGATAAGCATTTAATATCCATCACTAAGGAGGATAAATTTACAGGCAAGGAGTCTAGTTAGGAGGCTATTGAAGCAGTCGATATGAAGAGGATATGAGTCTGTGCTTTAGTAGTAAAGGTGGGAAGGATTAATTTGTAAGAAAAAAGGGGGCAGTCAGCAGGATTTGGGGACTGGATAATAGAGGTGAGGGAGAGAGGAGATATAATTCTCAGGTTTCTGGCTTGGTTGCCTGGGTTAGTTCATTGGTGTGATGTGAGAGATAGATTACTGATAGAGGAAAAAGGTAGATGAGTTTAGTTTGAGGCATCTTAACTTTGAAGTGCCCAAGAGATATCCAGCTATCCAGCAGCCAGTTGGATTTAAAAGTCGAACATTCAAGAGGTCTAGGCCTAGAGATACAGATCTAGGGTCATCCGTATATAGATTTAAGCCAAGTGGTGAAAATGAGAACTGCAGGGACTGAGAAAAATAAGAAATGTGAGATATCTCTCATCTGAGACAGGCAGCAAGGGGATAAGGATAGTTGCAGACATAGTTCAGAACTTTGAAGTGGTAGTGGGAAATAGGAAATAAAGAACATTCATTCTAGCATCATGGCCTCCATTTCATAGAAAAAGAGTTGAGGCTGCTGAGAAAGTGATACTTTATGTGCCGAAGCTGTGGAATAGAAACTAAAGGGAATGAGAAAGGGGACAGGCCAAGAAGTGCAAGGGGCCAATGAAGATGTATTAACACCTACAGTGTTCAGTGGCCTGAGTTAGGGAATAGAGAAGGCAGACTAAAGCATTGATAGGGATGGATCTATTCTTTGGGGTGGAGGTATATTTATGTAATGGGTTAATAATACTTCTTTCTTATATTGTCAGTTACTATACTAGGTATTTCTCTAGGAAAATTTTATTATTGAGTCAGGTTCTGGACGGAAGAGAGAAAGCTTACCTATGCCAAAGATTGGTATAGCATTAAAGAGAATTTTCAATCCTGATTGCACATGAGAATTAGCTGGGGATCTTTGAAAACTATGTGATGCCAGATCCTACTCCCTGAGAGTCTGCGTGGGGCCAGGTCATCAGAATTGTTTTAAAAAATTACCCAGATGATTTTATTTATTTTTTTTGAGACAGACTTTCACTCTGCTGCCCAGGCTGGAGTGCAGTGGTGCGATCTCGGCTCACTGCAGCCTCCGCCTCCTGGGTTCAAGTGATTCTCTTGCCTTAGCCTCCAGAGTAGCTGGGACTATAGGCGCCCACCACCACACCCAGCTAATTCTTTTGTATTTTTAATAGAGATGGGGTTTCACCATGTTGACCAGGCTGGTCTCAAACTCTTCACCTCAGGTGATCACCTACCTCGGCCTCCCAAACTGCAGGGATTACAGGCTTGAGACACCGCGCCCAGTCTGCCAGATGATTTTAATGTGAAGCCAGGGCTGAGAACCAGTGAGCTAGAGAGAATTAAAAATTGGCAATAAAAATTTTTGTGAGATATGCAGTGGCCTAGATCCTGTATGTTAAACACACACTTGATAAAGGTTCAATAGATCTAATATGTCAGTGACACATGCCTCAGCAAATAACTTCTACCCTGAAATTTTTTTATATGTCAATTTGATTTCAGTCATGCTCGGGAAAAGTGATTATATCTAAGTATCTAGGAATAAAAGAGAATATGGCAGCCAAAACCTCCAAGATATTTTTTTTTGTACCAGGGATGGTGAAGCAGTCAGTGAGGACACATGAGATGACATCATCAAGTAAGTAGTGAAAGATTTGACACGGTAATCCTTAAAAATGTACACAGATGGGCCGGGCGCGGTGGCTCACGCCTGTAATCCCAGCACTTTGGGAGGCCGAGAGGGGTGGATCACGAAGTCAGGAGATTGAGACCATCCTGGCTAACACGGTGAAACCCCGTCTCTACTAAAAATACAAAAAATTAGCCAGGTGTGGTGGTGGGTGCCTGTAGTCCCAGCTACTGGGGAGGCTGAGGCAGGAGAATGGCATGAACCCGGGAGGTGGAGCTTGCAGTGAGCCGAGATTGCACCACTGCACTCCAGCCTGGGCGACAGAGCAAGACTCTGTCTCAAAAAAAAAAAAAAAAAAGTACACAGATGGCTGGGTGTGGTGGCTCACACCTGTAATCACAGCACTTTGGGAGGCCGAGGTGGGTGTGAATCACCTAAGGTCAGGAGTTTGAGATCAACCTGGTCAACATAGTGAAACCCCGTCTCTACTAAAAATATAAAAATTAGCTGGGCATGGTGGTGGGCGCCTGTAATCCCAACTACTTGGGAGGTGGAGGCAGGAGCATTGCTTGAACCCAGGAGGCAGAGGTTGCAGTGAGCCAAGACCACACCATTGCACTGCAGCCTGGGCAATAAGAGTGAAATTCCGTATCAAAAAAAAAAAAAAAAAAAAGTACACAGAGTAATTACAATAATGGGCAATTAGTTTTTGAAAACAATTCTGAGTTGGTCAGGCGCGGTGGCTCACGCCTGTAATCCCAGCACTTTAGGAGGCTGAGGCGGGCGGATCATGAAGTCAGGAGATCGAGACTATCCTGGCTAACACGGTGAAACCCCATCTCAACTAAAAAACGGAAAAAAAAAAATTAGCCGGGCGTGGTGGTGGTGGGCACCTGTAGTCCCAGCTACTTGGGAGGCTGAGGCAGGAGAATGGCGTGAACCCGGAAGGCGGAGCTTGCATTGAGCCAAGATCGCACCACTGCACTCCAGCCTGGGCAACAGAGCGAGGCTCCGTTTCAAAAAAAAAACACAAAAAACAATTCTGAGTTTTACAGTGTGTATAAAGTCAATATAACGTTTGTAAATAAAGGAAATATATATAGATTTCTTAACATTCTGTAATTTTACTTGGAGGAAGTGAAGAAAGCCTATTTTGGGGAGTATGTTTGGGGAATTCCCTACTGAATATTGGAGAGAATAAAATAAAAAGCTTATTGAATATAAGAGGATAAGAATGTTTTGTTTTGAGACTATTAGCATTGTTTCAGTTTTTTTTTTTTTTTTTTTGAGAGAGGGTCTCACTCTGTCACCCAGGCTGGAGTGCAATGGTGCGATCTTGGCTCACTGCAACCTCCGCCTCCCAGGTTCGAGCGATTCTCGTGCCTCAGCATAGGTAGGATCACAAGGGTGCAATACCACACCCAGCTAATTTTAGTAGAGGCAGGGTTTCGCCATATTGCCCAGGCTGGTCTCAAACTCCTGACTTCAGATGATCTGCCCGCCTTGGCCTCCCAAAGTGCTGGGATTACAGACATGAACCACTGCGCCCAGCCTATTATCACAGATTATATCTATCGCATTTGGATTATCACCCAGGGCCAGATAAAGACCTTTACGTATCCTAAACACAAAAGACTATTCTTCTCCCCTCTCTCATGTACTTAAAAATTTAACATTAAATCATAACATAGTCATCAGCCTAACAAAGTTCTGTTTTCCTCCCATGCTACCTGGCAGTTTTTTTGTGTGGATGGGAAGGGTCATAGAAAAAACTTAAAAACATATATTTTTAAGTTTTATATTTTGGCAGTCTCTTCTGCTTTATTATGCTGTAAAATAGCTTTTCTCAACTGAGCTTCCTTATGTGAACCACAAAAAGACTATTTTCTCATTTTCCCTCAGGATGGTACACAAGAACCATTGTATATAAATAGGAAAGAAGTTAACTTATAACTATGGATACTTAGGATGTTAGGGCTTCTTTCATGGATTTAGTTTGCCTATTAGCAATCTAGCTCTGTTGAGCTCCAACCCCTCCCTTTCTTCCCATCCCTCACAGAGGGACTGGCTTTCTGGGGTAGATGTTTTGGCAAGTGTAGTAATAGTTGAGAACAATCAATGCAATTAAGCAGTATATCACGATGTTTAAGTTCACAAGTACATTTGCCTGAGTGTCTGTGTTCAGTGTTAGCTCTTCCACTTACTAGCTCTGTGACTTTGGACAGCTGTACTTTACTTTTTTCATAAAAGAAGAATAGTACTTATCTAATGCTGTTGTACTGAGTATTAAATGAACTACTGCATTTTCTTTAAAGTGTTTAGAATAGTGCCTGGCACATCCTGAGCACCCAATAATGTTAGTTATTGTTTAATTCACATGGGAAGAATCTTTGTACCATAAAACACTATGACTTACCTGGACAAGAGTTGTATGTGTAGGGATAGTGTGTGTGTGTGTGCGTATATAAAGTGCCACTATTCTATTAATATCACAATTATATTACAATACCTTAAAGGAAAATATTACTTTTCCCGTTGTACTTTTTCTGTATTTTCTTTTGTTTTTGAAATGGAATGGCGCGATCTTGGCTCACTGCAACCTTCACCCCCAGGTTCAAGTGATTCTCCTGCCTCAACTTTCCTAGTAGCTGCGATTACAGGTGCCTACCACCCTGCCTGGCTAATTTTTGTACTTTTAGTAGAGACAGGGTTTCACCATGTTGGCCAGGCTGATTTCGAACTCCTGACCTCAGGTGATCCACCCACCTCGGCCTCCCAAAGTGTTGGGATTACAGGCGTGAGCCACCACACCCGGCCCTTTTTCTGTATTTTGTAAATGAACAACCATTACATTTCTAATAAAGGGAAAAAATTGTAACTGTCAGTTTGTGAATCTCATCCTTACTAATGCAGATCCAGAGTCAAAGAGAAAAACACAGTCTTGGTTCTGGATCTGACAATCTTTGGATTAAGGGATAATAAATATCAAAAAGATAATGTACTTTGTTTGCTTGAATCTGAAATAAAATGGAGAATAAAGCTTTCACTCAGCAAGGAATAACAATCATAAAGCAAAAAGGCACAGAAGAGATTTTCCCAGAAAATGCATGTAAAGAAAGGGAAAGGACAAAGGGCCTAGGGCTTAACCCTTGATTAAACCCATGTTCCAAGCAAAGGCTAAAGTATCTTTAGGAAAGACAATGTGGGAAAGGCCAAAAAGTTTAATGATGAGAGAACTAACTGCAAATAAGGGTGTGAAGAAACAAGCACCTTCATAAATTGTATTGTTAATTGTATCGTAATAATGTTGGTTCCTCTTTACAAGGACCCAGGAAAGAAAATATTTTAACATTAGAAATAGTTGTGCTTCACCTGAGAAACTTGTTGAATCTTAAGGATATCTGAAATTATGTAATTAATCTTACTTCTGTCTTTACATTTGGCTGCTTTAACGTTCAGTGCTAAATCTGTACCCCTACAATTAACTACAGAAATATATGGCACATGTTTTATGCATTAATTTCACACCTGCCTTTGTCTTGTTTCTCATTTTGTGGTGTTATATATAATTTTATATACTGCCTTAATGTTGTAGGGTATGATATAAGGGTTCAGATATACATAATTAAAATGGTACACTTTGAAAAAATATGAAAAGACCCTTTTAAGGTATAACATTTAGGTAACATAAAATCAACTCAGGGAAATCCAGGTAAAAGCCAAATAGAGCTGTATTTTTATACTGTACAAAAAAATTTACACTCTTAATGTAACTAGATACATCTAAGGGTAAATTACACATCTCTCAAACACAGTATTTTAACATCTAAGATATGTTTCTGCATTGCAGACTGATACTGAATTTTATACATCTTTATTTACAATAACTTAAAATATTTTTTCATCTCTGGCAGATATTTACAAGGTCAACAATGACTACATTTCACATTTCAACATCAACAGCATTAATCGGTTCAGTAAGACAGGATAATGGCTTACATGCACCAATAAATACGATCTTAAATTCACGGTTTTTTCTTCAGCTCTGAAAAAATGAAGGTTGTCACTAGTCCTAGGTTGAAAGGACATCACTCAGTACAAGTTGTAATTTCTATATGCCTATTCTATTTAAATTTTCACCAGCACTATTCTCTAAATACTTGGGAAGTTTATACCAAGTTATAGGTTGATGCTGGTAAAAAAAAAAAAAAAAAAAGGCTGATGTGTACATTCCATATCCTTTTATGAAGCAAACATATGAAAGTGAGATATTTTTTATTTACTTGTCCAGTGTGAAAGAGATCAGATTACATAATGCCAAAGTAGTAAAAATCCTTCAGAAATTATAGCTCAGGAGACCCAAATTATCAGGAGAAAACCAGTGGGAAAATAATTTTTGCACCCTAAAAACTGTTTCACTTAACCAGTTAAACTGAATGTAAGGCCAGAATAATTTTAGAATAAGAATAAAAAAGATTCAATGTCAAGTAGATGAACTTATTACAAATATTTTTAAACATGGAGCATCTCTCTCTATTCAGTATGGATGATAAAACTTACAAACAAACCCCCCGCCCTACCGCCAAACCCAGACCTGTATCAGTGATTGTTAGAAAGCCAATTCTCTCTTTCCAAGACAGCAATCAGTATATTCATTACTTTTTAACTACTCCCTGCTATAAAAAACAATACATAAAACCTGTTTGGAATATTAATATGCAAATACATTTCATGATTTCCAAAAAAAAATTATTTAACTTTTGAAATAAATTATTTAGTTCTTATTGGGCTATACATTTTAAAAAATGAGTGTTTTAGCTTTTCTTAATCCAATCCTGTTTTTCTGCAAAGAAAAAAACACTCAGAATGATCATGGACATATTTAACAAACTTTACCAGTTTAACCAGTATTATACTTACAATAATTGCCACTGCCCTTTAAAATAGGTACATTTCCATAATGTCCCCCTAAATTTTACTTAAATGACCCACAATATTACACAATATCCCAATTTTAGGAGTTTCCCCCTTTTTATTCAATCCTGATGAGTAGGATTCTTAATTTAAGGAGACAAGAAACTGTGCTATGAGGAATAATGTTTCGACTTAGTCTTTAACGAGTATTTTTGCTGGAAGTGTGAAATATTGACATTTATTGACATAAGAAAACCTAAAATGGAATCTTATAGCTACTGTAAATCTATTTTCCAGGTCAGAGAATATTTTTAAGATACTTTATATGTTAAAGAGGCTTCATTCCTTAACAAGTACTTTAAAAAATTATATTTGGTAGATACATTTTCTTTGGTAAATTTTGTAATCAATGAAGATGTAAAGAACTTCCTTTGATGTAATTAACACTGAGCTGTTTATACTCAAATACAGCAAACCATATTGGTATGAATTCTGTAATTGGGGATGAGTTGTCCAATTAAGTTCATTTCTTTGAAAATAAAAGGATTTCTTTATTAGACCTACTTCCAGATACACATTTTTAAAGAGACTCATTTATACTTTAAGCTACACCTAATTCTATTTTTTATAAAATCAATATTAAACATAATAGCAGACATCTGAATATGCCTTAATTTGTAAACATGATTAACACAATTTCTAAAAATCCAGAAGCAAAACATATACCCTACATTTCTGTACTATGCTGCCAGTTATTTCACATCATTCCCAGCTTTCTGCCAATTTCTATCCTGAATTGTTTACTCTTACATATATTTCTCATAGGACTATGGCTAAGATTACAAAAATACTGAAAAGACTGAAGTTACCAAAATGTTGTACTTGTGTGGTCAAGTTCAGAAGAAATATGCCTACATGGGCAAGGAGGTTGGGTGGTGATGACTCCTCCATGAATATTCTATATATGCTCAGTACCAGTATGATATACCTATTAGGTACACATAATGCAAGTAATACTAAAATTTGTCTTACATTATCAATATGACCACCTTGGCATGGAAAACTGTACCAATGTGATGACTCATAATTTTATTAGCATTGTTAACAGTTTTACACTGCATTCCATCTTCTCATAACCAGGCAAATATTCTAATTTCTAATTAGTTTTCAAACAACTTGTTTCTAAAAACACTTTAAAAAAATTAAAGTATTACAAGTAAGTGTCTCAACCAACTTAGTGGTAAAACGATGACAATAATCATTCAACTTGAAAGATAAAAAGTCTCATGTTCAGACTGTTTAACATAGCTGTACGTAGAAAAATTGCTCTAAAATCTTACAGATTTTCTGATCATTGGCATGACCTGTTAAACTTTTTAAAGCTGAAAACAAATATGTAACTGAAATACTGATTAAAAAAGAAAAACCCAAAACATACTTTGTAATCCAAGGTCAGAAATGGAGAGATATTCCTTGCCAGTGTTTGTAATAAATAGGGGACTACCCCTAAAGACAGGTACTACATTTTTTATTTACAAATGAACATGCAGAGATTTAAACGAGACAACTGATTGTCAACAACTGAAGTACTAAAAAATTGACTCCATTTCATTAAAATATTCACAAAAGTAGTGCAAACAAAACAATCTGAAGTTATCCTCAGTATTCCAGTGTCTAATAAACAATTTTAATTAATTTAAAGCTACTACGTGGAATTTGAGAATACAGACTGGAAATACTGAGCTTATATAGCTGAGACTACTGCATTTAAGACATTTTATACGGTATATACACACTTTAAATGACATCATGGTCACTGTTCCATTATGGAATCATAAGCTTCACACTATAAAACCTTTTTCAATCATATAAGGAAATATTGCTTGCATTTGCTCTAAGCATAAGTAAGACTCAGTCTCTTTCTACATTAAAAATTAATGGAATCAAATTTATTTAATCTTTACTTTGCAATACTCTATTGTGCAATATAATTAGCTTGCCACACTGGTGACTGAAAGCTGGCTGACTCAAAAATTACTTTAAAATAACTAGAAAACACTGATCAAAGCCGTTTCATTGGGTTTATTTTACATTTAAATAAATCCCAACAAATGTATTCAACTATAAAATGGCAGCATACAACTGTTATGTGGCAGAAAATATGCATAAATTAGAATAATGTGTTGATCCTTACATCTGTAGATATACTTAACATTTCCAACACTTCCCCATCTAGATTACTGTACATTTGGATTTAACACTTTTCTTAATGTGCTGTATTCACCAACTACTAGACCAGAACTATAAAGAAACTGCAAAAATGGAGTTAACAACGCACTGCCTCCCCAAACCCATGGGAGACTGCGTTTGATTCTGGCTCTGCTTTAGTTATATGACCTTGATCATACCACAACCTCTGAGCTTCCGTTTCTTGAGGATGAATGTTGGGGTGAGGGAGTGGGAGACTAGCTAGATTATCCCTAGGGTTTCTTAGCACAGTTCTGATTCTATCATAAGCAGACAAAGAAAAGTGAATTGGAAAGGAATGGGAATGGTAAGGGGTAAAGGTAAGGGGATCAGGATTTTAAAATAACAATTTTCCCCTTAGCTTCTTAAAATATTTTCACATTTAAAAGTCTTCAAGCCAGGTGTGGTAGTTATGTCTGTAATCCTAGCACTTCTGGGATGCCAGGTGGGTGGATCTCTTAAACCCAGGAGTTCAAGACCAGCCTGGGCAACATGGCAAAACCTCGTCTCTACTAAAAATACAAAAATTAGCCAGGCATGGTGGGGCATGTCTGGAGTTCCAGCTACCCCAGAGGCTGAGGTGGGAGGATCACCTGAGCCCAGGGAGGTCGAGGCTGCAGTGAGCCGTGATAGTGCCACTGCACTCCAGCCTGGAGGACAGAGTGAGACCCTGTCTCAAAAAATCAAATCTTCTGAGTTAACTATTCACTTTGCATTTTAGTTTGCTTTCCAGTAATTAATGTCAGAGCAGAGCTCCCAAGCCTTCAGCTATTTCTTTGTATTCTTTTATCCAACTTGGCATACATGGCACCAACCTATTTGTTTTATTACAGAAAACAAGTATTTTCTCCCTAAATATCTTTTTCATAGATGGTTAGACTTATAGAAATTAGAAAATATACAACAAAAGCTTGTTAAAAAAGTATAAATATTGCTGGCATATATCTGTAACAGCTGTTGTATATCTGAAACAAACTATTTTAAATTAAATGCCAAAAATAATGCATGTTAAAATGCATAGTTAAAAAGTTAGAAAATCTGACTCTCAGTTTGTTAAACTAACGCCTTCCATTTTAACTAATAATAATTCTTACACAAGAAATCTGTTGTAAGACCCTGAATACAAGGTTTAGACTAAATGAAATGTTTCTTCACTGAGGTCAACTCACATCACCTAAAAGAATAGAAAACAAATGTTACAGGGTCATAAAATGTTAATGTGTGTATGTATACATACAAGCATATATGTATATATATACAGATAAATAAAATCCTCTAAGATGAACTTTTTTTTTTTTTTTTTTTTTTTTGGAGACGGAGTCTTGCACTGTCACCCAGGCTGAAATGCAGTGTCGCGTTTTCAGCTCACTGCAACCTCCACCTCCCGGGTTCAAGCGATTCTCCTGCCTCAGCCTCCCGAGTAGCTGGGATTATAGGCGCCTGCCACCATGCCCCGCTCATTTTTTGTATTTTTAGTAGAGACAGGGTTTCGCCAGGCTGGTCTCGAACTCCTGACCTTGTGATTCGCCCACCTCAGCCTCCCAGAGTGCTGGGATTACAGGTGTGAGCCACCGTGCCTGGCCATGATGAACATTTTTTAAAACCAATTTTTCAGTTATAACATAAGATTTCTAGCCAAAGGAAAATTTTGTTGTATTTATTGTAACTTTTGCTGTAATTTGGTATTGTGTAGTATTTCTTTTGTGCTTTAAGTAAAATCATGCTAGATTTAGATGCCAATAAATGCACAATTTGAATTGAAAACAGTCTTTGTACCTCTCAAATAAAACCATAATTTATGCCATAAAGTGACTGACCTCCAGCCATAGCCAAGATCTCACTTTCTAGGTGAGTATAATGCTCCTTTCCTTACATACCTGAAACTGCCTTTTTTAGTATGTTATAGACCTTTACAGCTCATTTATTTTGGCTATTTTTAAACTCCTTTCATTTATTTGACATCCCTTAAATTAAAAGAAAGGATATTTAAAATACAACTTTGTGATATATACATATACACACCATATATATATACACACACACACACACACACATAAATCAATAAATTGTCTATTTATCAACTTTTAGCTTTACCCCGGACTTTGGCAATGTTGTAGATACTAGTTCAGGTTCTAGTTTTCCATTTTCACATGAGCTGGAAAATGTTACAGACTACCAAATTCAAACAAGCATCTCATATATAAAGAGTCTAACAGAAAGTCTCTTAGGGAGAAAAGAAAGTTCTTACAATAAAAACGGGAGCATTGCTAGGTGTGAAAAAAAAAACCATTTTTTTCTGTTATTTATCAAAATCTATTGTAATTTTAATGGTAGGGAAATTTTAACTTTTGTTAATTAGGAGAATACTTGCTTTCTATAAATTCAGTATTTTTTTTTAAACAATAATCAAGTAAAAACATCTAAATGTACAAAGCACTAATAGCTCTGATGTATTCTGTGGAAGGATAACTTATAACAGTTTAAGTCACAATACACTGATTTTTTAAAACCCAATATATTCCCTTCTTTTTCAAACATCAGAGCCTGAGACCCAGAAGAGGTTATGATAAAATCTTATCCAACCAGATCAGAACTAAGAAAATTTTTTTTACCAATAATGTTTTTGTGACCTCTTAGCAGTTACCAAATGCTACTTACATACATTCAACATCTAGCTTACTGGCATGATTTCAAAGTTTTATAAAAATGAGAAACTGCAGATATATGATTAGAAGGTACACAAATTGCATTACATTAAACACAAAGGCAGTGTGGTCCTTATAGGAGAAATCAAGGTCAGTACCCCCTGGTAGAAATGTTCTATAAAAATGTGTCACATTGAAGTATCAGTGTTTTCAGCCAATTGTCTGTCCCTGATATATTTCCTTGGAGTATGTAATGTATCAGGACTTTAGATTTCTTAATCCAAAATACCTGACTGAATTTAGGTACATCTAGAAAGCAGCTGAAAGGGTTTCTCTTATAGTCTGACATAACAGAAAGTAGATTGAGAAATCCCTCTCTTTACCTGAAGATGTACTGTTATACTTCAGCCATCAGCTCACAAAGGAAAAGAAAAAAAAGAAGAATCAAAATCTCCTCTCACACACACAATCTCCACACAAGCTAAACAAAAACCACCCCTCCCCCCACAAAACCCCAGCACCAAAGTGTCAATCATTCCTGGGAAATAGAACATGCCCCTCAGAATCTGATTTGTTAGTTGGCCAAACTTGAAGGACAGAAATGACCTTATATGTCCTTGTGGGGAAGAGGGAAGACATGTTAATAATGACTATACAGCCATTGAGAAAGTGCATTATCAATTACACAATCAACTTAGAGCCCTGTCCTCCAATGGAGGTGGTCACAACTTGATTTAAATGCCTCCGTAATTGAACATTTATGTCTTCGGGATAAACGAGATGGGGGGTGGAGAAAGAGCTACCCTCATTTTAATGAAAAAGTGCAGCAGTCTACCACCTTTCCCCATGCTTCTCCAGAAAATGATTGCACAGACTCAGAGAAGTCCAAAGTCATAGCAGAATCTCTGAGGCACTCCTGGTTAAGAGAAAAAAATATGATCCAGTAATCTTCATAGTTCTCTAGATTATGAGAACAAACCCGTTTTGTTTTGTTTTGTTTTTAAACAAAAGCCAAAGAATCGTTTCATAGGGATCATATACACCATTTCCTCTAACGTATCCTCAGTCTCACAGTGTTGAAATGGGACCGATCAGCCTACGATGGATTGCACATCACCCAAGGAGAAAGGAAGGCATGGAAAAGGCAAACATTTTATACTGCTTCACAAACACATTTACAAGGAATACGTGTAGATGTAGGAAAGAGGGATAAAGAAAACCTTATTGCTGTTTTGATACAAAATACAGTATGAAGATACCTAAACTAAATGAAATCTGGTAACAGTGACCAATATTTTCACAATGTGGGATGAAGTGTCTTCTTGCACAATGAAATGTTCAGTTTAAAAGGTAAGCAGAAAGATGAGGGAGGATGTCAAAACTACACCTGGGATATTAGCTGCATATTGAAACTTGGGGATCGAGACTGCTTGGTTAAGGGGGCTCCTGGGCTGAGAAGCTCTTTACCTTCGCCAGCTTGACCTAGCCGGTCTTCCTGCAGACTGACAGTTGAGTATCGATTAGCATTGTTAGCTGCTAAATTAGTACCTCCCTCAGTGCCAACCCCAATGCTGGTACTTGCTTGACTGCCATTTACATAGTCAAATGATTTACTTGAGGAAGCACTGGCTGTCCGGATTAAACTTAAGCTATTGGTTTTTGGCACCACCTGGCCAGCAGGCAGGCTCAGGTGTTTCTTCATTGGTGTCAGCTCAACTGAATCTACACTAAGATCAGTTGGTTGCTGTACATACTGCTTGCGAACTACTGAATCTCGAGGGCTCTCACTGGATTTGATGGCAGAGGCTGTTTCTTTATCCTTGGCTGAACGCCCAGTTGCTACTTTCCTTAAGCTTCCCCTCTGAGAAGAGGAGGATGGTTTGGTCCCAATTGGCTGACTGCTGAGGGAAGCCCCTGATGAAAATCCTTCATCTGCATCATTCAGGTTTACAGACTCCTCTCCTCCATTTACACCCTCAGCACCTAAGAAAACAAATCAGACAGACTCAGCAACAGCTAAATTAAGTAAGAAGCAGCTGTGAATAACAATACTGACCTTATCTCTTGGGTAATGCTTGCTATAGGTTGTCAATAGCCCTACTATCAACACTTCCCCTAAATAATTTAGGGGAAATCTTAATCTACACAGAGTTCTACTATGCTCAAACATGTTAATTTAGCTTTATTTAGTCCAGTTTTTGTAAAACTATCCACAAACATATCTAGTATATTGTCAATATTTAGGCAGGTAAAACAACTAGGTAAAATACAACAGTTAACATAAATTTTTATAATGCACTCTATCATTCTTCTGAAATGACTATATCTACCTACTGGAAAAAAAAAAAAAAAACTTTGCCCCTCATACCTTCTTTAACCCACCATAAGATGTGCAAGAGACCCTCTTCTAATTCCGGTTACCCAGAATTATACCAAAAACTCATTTATGCTTACAGGCCAAACTCTTTTTAACTATAATAAAATTTATATTTACTCAGTGGTTGGTTAACTGCTTCTATATGGCTTTAGAACCTTTAACATGGAACTAGCAATTTTTTAAAATAACTCAAAACTATATTGCTTCTGTAACTTCACAGTCATATTTTGTCTTATGGCCTTTTCTACTCACTGGTTTCCATATTTTGATCAATTAATGTGAAGAAAATATTATCAGAGAGCAGTGGTAGGGAACCAGCAGGGGTATTTAAGAAGGATTTATATTTTCTATATGGTATGTTTTGATAATATTTTATGTAATTATTTCTGTAATATTTTAGATTCTTAGTATTGAGATGTCATAATCACAAAATACTATAGTGTCCCATCACATTTCATTTCATGCAGAAACTGCAGTTAACAAAATAATTTTTTTTTTTTTTTTTTTTTGAGACAGAGTCTCACTCCGTCACCCAGACTGGAGTACAGTGGCACGATCTTCAGCTCACTGCAACCTCTGCCTCCCTGGTTCAAGTAATTCTCCTGCCTTACCCTCCCGAGCAGCTGGGATTACAGGCATGCACCACCATGCCCAGCTAATTTTTGTATTTTTAGTAGAGATGGGGTTTCACCATGTTGGCCAGGCTGGTCTCCAACTCCTGACCTCAAGTGATCTGCCCACTTCAGCCTCCCAAAGTGCTGGGATTACAGGCGTGAGCCATCTCTCCCGGCCAACAACAGAATTCATATCTTGGGTTTTTGTGGGAGGAAGAGAAGAATATATAATATATTGAGCTTGCAGTTTACAGAAAGCCACTTCTCTTACTGAGAGTATGATCAACATTCTCTTAGAAAGTAATACATTTGCTTCTTTCAAGAACTCATATTGGCTTGCTACCTCATTAAATACATTTTCCAGACTGCCATAAAGTTTAATCTGAATCTACAAAACAGATATCAACATTACAGGTAAGGTAAAAATGTTAGGAAAGAATCTAAACAAATATTAGAGATACAAGTTACCTAAGCAAAATATATACAAAATATTTAAACACAATCTTTTATTTAACATAGTACCTGGAAAAATATTTACTTAGCTACATTTACTCATATGGATTATTTTCTTCCTTCTAAAGAACGAAATAAGCTATCCTTAAAGCAAAAGGCACCTTATTATATCCAGCAGTTTAATAATCTTTAATCATCATGCAAAGCCATATGAAAATGCATTTACTAAGAACAGTAGCAGCTGACACCACTTCTCTCAACCTCTTCAAAAGAACTGTATATAATGTACTTTTATAATATACCTCAAAATAAAAACTTTATATTCATATGATACATTTTAGTAATTTACTTACAATTAGTATAAAGAACTCCAAAATGCCCAAGAAAGGATAGTTATTGGGTCAGAATTGATATTAGTGATATAAAACTGGGAGTGAACAGAAATGTATCATTAGGTATATTTATTAGGAAAGGAGACTGAGAGACTTAGTGCTAGCTTCTGAATCTTGCTACATGCAGATCTCATGTCCAAGCAATATGGCCATAAAAAAGATGGTAACATAAAAGCCATCATGCAAGAGAATCTATTGATATTTTATATACTAAGAAATGCTTAGTATATATAATGGAATACTGATTATACTTTAATCACAGGTATTGTCTTCAGTTTAGTAATAATTTTTAAAAACATTTGTTTATTTATTTTTATTATATATTTTTTGAGACAAGGTCTCACTCTGTTGCACAGGCTGGAGTGCAGTGGCACAATCACAGCCCACTGTAGCCTCAACCTCCCAGGCTCAAGTGATCCTCCCACCTCAGCCTCTCAAGTAGCTGGGACTACAGGCATGTGCCACCATGCTTGGCTAATTTTTGTATATTTTGTAGAGACGGGGTTTTGCCATGTTGCCCAGGCTGGTCTCAAACTCCTGGGCTCAAGCAATCCACCTGCCTGGGCCTCCCAAAGTGCTGGGATTATAGGCATGAGCCATCATGCCTGGCCAGTTTAGTAATAATCTTAACTCCAGCTTTAAAAGTCACAAATAGAATGTACTCGACATCAGGAGAAAAGTAGGTAATGGGCTTATATTGTCTCTTCAATTTCAACATGTAATAAACCCAATTTTAATTGTAAAATTATTTAAAACCATCATAGCAGAAAACTAGTCAATAATCTATGTCAATCCAAAAGCTTCAGCAGAGTTCAGAATTACCAAAACTTTTCATAGGTTTTAGTAATTTCCTTTCTTCTGTTTGGTGGGGTATGGTGGCTCACGCCTGTAATCCCAACATTTTGGGAAGCCAAAACAGATCCTTTGAGTTGAGGAGTTTGAGACCAGCCTGGGCAAATAGCAAGATCCTATCTCCAGAAAGTTAAAAAATTAGCCAGATGTGATGGCACCTACCTATAGTCCCAGCTACTGAGGAGGCAGAGGTGGGAGGATCACTTAAGTCCAGGAATTCGAGGTGGTAGTGAGCTACGAATCTTAAGGAGGCTGGGTGCAGTGCGTCACACCTGGGAGGCCAAGACGGGAGGAGTGCTTGAGCCTGGGAGTTCAAGACTAGCCCGGACAACATAGCAAGACCCCATCTCTACAAACAATTTAAAAATTAACTGGGCATGGTGACATGCCTGTTGTCCTAGCTACTGAGAAGGGTGATGCCAGAGGTTTGCTGGAGCCCAGGAGCTTGAGGTTACAGTGAGCTATGACTGTGCGACTACACTCCAGCCTGGGCAACAGAGTGAGACCATCTGGGGGTTGAGAAAAAACCCTCAAGAAAGAAAAAGGCAACAGTGTCTCAAAACATTTTTCCTTTGTAATTTGCTCCAAAGGTGATAACAATACATCTGGTCCGAAGAGGAGACATCTGAAATTGATTTTTTTTCTTTTTTTTTTTTTTATTCCTTTTTGTATTTACACTGAACCCCAAGAAGCTATGAAATGGATTTTTAATGAACATTTCTATTCATGGCTGACTTTACCTATACATTTGGCTTCTGTTAATATTGATTTAAAACTACAAATAGGCCGGGGTGGTGGCTCATGCCTGTAATCTCAGCACCCTGGGAGGCTGAGGTGGGCAGACTGCTTGAGTCCAGGAGTTTGAGACCAGCCTAGGCAACATGGCAAAACCACATCTCTACTAAAAATACAAAAAACTAGCCGGCTGTGGTGGCGTGCCTGTAGTACTAGCTATTCCAGAGGCTGAGGGAAGATCACTTCAGCCCAGGAAGCTGAGGCTACAGTGAGCCTTGATTGTGTCACTGTACTCCTGCCTGGGTGATGTGAGTGAGATCCTGCCTCAAAAAAATAAATAAATAAGACTACAAACAATCTGGATTAAAAGGTAAAATAAGGAAACATTTCTCTTTCCTTGTGGCTACACCTTCTTCCTCCCTCCCCCAAATTGAAATTTTACCAGTGATAGATATTAAAATAGGATATTTTAATATTTTATAGGATATTAAAAAGGAACTACTATTTTGGTTCATTTGTTTCAAAGTGTATGACTTGATGTATTTGAAGGAATGCTTCAACTTAATCCTACACTTTCTGGAATTTGAGCAACTGTTGATTAACATGGTACTATATTTAGCATAAATACTTCCAATATTCTAGCAATAGTAGTAGATAAATATCAAGTGGCTCAGTCATTCAAAAATGTTCAGTTTAGGCCAACTCTGGGTTCCACATCTATTCATCTTCTTATTGTTACATGTTTATACAAGATAAAACTTACTCCTAGGGATAACGTAATAAGATACAGGGAATAAAGGGAAGGCTGCATCTTTCAGAGCCATTTAAAGGATCTCTCAAACAGCACCAACTTTTTTGGGTCCCTAGGTCATGCACATGCAACACTGTTAAATGAAATAAGGTCAATCTGGGTAAATGGGCAAGGGAACAGAAGGTAGATTTAGATTCTTACTGAGCATGCTCAAATTTCTAATGCACCAAAGAGCAAGAGAGTTCCCTATGGTGGAAATTAACTGCTTTATGTATGTTTGGTCTTTAAGTAAAAATATATAACCTCATTTAAAGCTACTTGTTTGATTTAATAAGTATAAAGGATCCACAGTAGCAATACATTAAATAACTTTTTAAAAACTGGCTACAGTTCCCTCCTTTACAAAGCTAATTCCTATGGCATTACATGCAAAACAGCAAGTAAATACTTTCCCAACAAAGAGAAGCACTCTTTTGCAGATGGGGGTTCAAGGGAAGGGTATTAAAAAACCCCTCCATGTTGTGATACTTACATTATAGAAATAAGGCTCTACTAGGATATCTGACCTCTAAATATAATAATACATTTTAATTCCATTGAATTTAATACCACCATTATTTACAGTAAATTGTAAAATGTACTGTGCATCAGGATAGCACATTTATAGAAGGTGTCAGTAGTTTACTAGTTAGACCTAAGCAACTTAATCTACAGATGATAAAGCCAATGAACATCAGCGTACTTGGTCAAAGAGCTAAGAAATTCTTCATTGAACACCACAGAATTACACATAAACCAGCTGGCTCCACTTCAATATCTTAAAGATAATATGCTAATGTTTTAAAACTCTCTTCAAAAATTTTAAAGAATAAATTATTGTATAATTAAAATCATTCATGTTGATGAATAAGGCTCATGTCCACTGGGTACATTTTTCTTTCCTAATGTTAGAATAAACATGCTCAGTAATAAAAAAAATTCCAAGCATTTGCAGACCTTTTGGAGACAGGACCCTGCCTTGTTAGTAGCCATGCCAAGCTGTTCCTTGATTACACAGGATGCAGACTTCAGACCAGCACAAATGGTAACTAAAGATTGCACCTGACCCGGTGCTATGCATATGAGGAGGGAGGGTGCTTTGCAAGGAGAAGCTAATACACCCTGGGGTACTGGAAACACACATTAGAATGGAAAGATGCTCTGCTTGGGGATAGAGAGCCAGGATCCTTCTCCAGCAACTGCCTCACTGACTTCTGCCTCCTCATCTCTGTCCTACCCTCTGTTGTGGCTGTTGCTGAGTTGGGCTCGGGTGAGCCATGCTCAGGGGTCCTGCGCACCAGCACCTCCCCCTCTTGCACACGTTTGATCCCTAGGTCAGTGGAGCCGTGTTGGATCGGGGAGCCAGGAATACTTGAGTCAGCCTCGTTTGAGAAGTCAAAGCCATCTGGGATTCAACATATAAAATTTTAGTGCTTTTATGCTGCTCTATTATTTTCTGAGCATTTTGACCCAGGCAGATAAGAAAATGTATATATGGATATGATATAAACACAAACACTATTTATATAGTTACATGTGTGTGCACAGCATGCACACACATAAGGCAGCAGATGAACAATGTGAGGTTTGCAAATGAATTAAGACAGAAAAATCAGGATCATTAAAATGGCAATATCTCTTAGGCAAGACAGCTTGACTATTCAAGTACCATGTGTATGAAATACTGCTGGATTCAGCACTTACAAAAAAAGGAAAGGCAAAGATAAAAATCCAAAATCAAGAATAAATCATTTTATGAATAGCTTGCATTATACTGTTAGTTTGGCCAGTTATATAGTTTTTCCCACAGTGCTCATACGTGCACCTTTTTTTTTCCAGTATGGTAACAAGGTTAAAGCAACTTCTTTCCTATTTTTCTTATTTAGTTCAAAAAAAGACAAAAATTAACCTCATCTTATTTTGTTTTAATCTTCATACAGCAATCTAAACATCTATTTTATAAATACATATTAAAATAACTTTAGACATTTAGTCACATTTCTAGTGATAAACAAAAAAATTTACTTTACACAGGGTCTTTTAATATCATGTGCTAAGACAGTCTGTAAAAACAGTGATAAATTTACTTGACTCCATGTGTGGACTATGGGGATTTTGTACTCACCTTCTCTTCTCCATCTATGACGACGGATTGAAGCTGTTGTAATTGCAGTCCGAGAAATCCTCGGCACTGTTGGAGTGACTTCAACTTTAAGGACTTTCTGGCCTTCTTGTGTAGAATCAGGAGCATCAAATGGTAATGAGTTTTTCATGGCATTGGCAACCTAAAATGATAATATAAGTCTATACAAGTTTACAATCAATATGCAGTTTTTGTTTATACTACATGTGTCCATAACTTTTGAATATGTATTTAAAATTTGTATTATAATGTTTAATAAATGTATCTTTCTTGTTCTGTATTCTTTTAAGCAGGCTTTTCAAATGAGAATTTCTAAAATATGAGTCACATACCCCAATGATGCCTTAAAATTGTTGACTTTCAAAGAGAAAAAGCATGCCAAAGAAAGAATTAACATATAAACTCTGATTATGAGACAATTTAGAATTGTCTGATTCTTCAGATAAATAACATGCAAAATTTAATCTCTAATAAAACATTAGGATGTTCTCTGCTTTTCTGTTTACATGAGGAGAAATGTTCCTTAAATACTTCTGACATTTTGTCCTACCATTTTCTGCTCCCTGAAGAGGAAAGTGACATACCTGGTAATTGCCATTTAACTGATCCATGTTTCCTAACTGGGCTGTACTAATCTAGCAAAAATCTTGAGCTAAAGGATTGTCTTGCTCCTTCCCTCTCCACTTGGACAAGCCCACATGGAATTAAGCAGCCTGGATGGGTGTGCCTGATCTCACTCAAACGTTCTTGCCAGTGGGCTGTTCCAAGGTCTAGATGTGAAGGAAAGTCTTTCAATTTAGCTTTTAACAGTAATGAAAATACTTGTTCCCCATATACCAACTATTTTTCTGTTTATCATATGGCTCTAGATTTGAACAGGGAAAGAGGGTATTATTATTGTGTCCCTCAGAGACCACGGACAATAAAGGAATATTGTAACTAGAGTTACTAATCTCTTTACCTGTATTGCCTTGGAAATGCCACCTCTACTTAATTTACAAGATTGTTGAAAGGATCAACTATTAAAGAGTTTCATAAGTTCAAGGTACTACTCTGATGATGTAATTTTTAAATCTTTTTATCCATTTGTTTTAATATAACTCTTAGGGTAAGATTAGGAAACAAATGGGAATTCAAATGGAGAATTACTGCAAATGCTACCTTGATAAATTTATATTTAGCTTAAATATTTTAAAAATGATATAAATAAAATGGCTTTTAAAAAGCTGAGCCAGGCATGGTGGCTCATGCCTGTAATCCCACCACTTTGAGAGGCTGAAGCAGGCAGATCACTTGAGTCTGGGAATTTGAGATCAGCCTGGGCAACAAGGTGAGACCTTGTCTCCACAAAAAAATACAAAAATTTGCCAGGTGTGCCGGTATGCACCTGTAGTCCCAGCGACTCAGGAGGCTGAGGCAGGAGGATCACTTGAGCCCAGAAGGTGGAGGTTACAGTGAACTGTCATCACACCACTGCACTCCAGCATAAGTGACAGAGTGAGACCCTGTCTCAAAAAATAATAGTGATTTTTTGAAACAGTGAAATAAAAAGCTGTATTCTTACAATACTGCAAGTAGAAAATAGTATTTTAAGAATACTGTTATCAAAATACTACAAAAAGCTTAGGAAATTGGAAAGGAATAAAAATTCACAGTTAAATCACCTAGACAACTATTATAGCATTTTATATGTTTCCTCTGTCCTGTCTAGATCTAAAAAATAGTTGTATACTGTTTTTCTACCTCATACAAGCTAGCACTTCCCTTTAATATAAAACCTCATATATATAATCTCATCAAGTAAATATTATATAACTTAAATCATTTTCTGCTGTGGGACATTTAGACTGTTTTTATTCCTTTGCAAGTAGAAATAAAACTGCAATGTGGTGCTTATAATACATTGTCTTTGGTATTTATAATTTTGGTATTAAATTTAAGTTTAGTTTCCTGGAATACATTGCTAGACATGGGATAGAGGGCCAAAGAAATAAACACACATTACCAAACTGCTTCTTCAGGGGATATTCAGAGTTGTTTCACACTACCACTGTAACATAAAGAATGCCTTCCTCACTCCACTACTGGATATTTACATTCGTTGTTTTGTTTTGTTTTTGAAACAAGGTATTGCTCTGTCACCCAGGCTAGAGTGCAGCAGCACAATCTCAGCCCATTGTAACCTCTGCCTCCCAGGTTCAAGCAATTCTCATGCCTCAGCCTCCCAAGCAGCTGGAATTACAGGCATGCGCCACCACACCCAGCTAATGTTGTTTTTGTTTGTTTTTTTTTTTTCACATGGGGTCTCACTCTGTCGCCCAGGCTGGAGAGCAGTGGCACAATCTTGGCTCACTGCAACCTCCACCTCCCAGGTTTAAGCAATTCTCTGCCTCAGCCTCCCGATTAGCTGGGATTACAGGCGCCCACTACCACGCCCAGCTAATGTTTTTAATTTTTTGTAGAGATGGGGTTTTACCATCTTGGACAGTCTGGTCTTAAACTGCTGACCTCGTGATCCATCCATCTTGGCCTCCCCAAAGTGCTGGGATTACAGGTGTGAGCCACAGGGCCTGGCCTTAAATTTTGTATTTTTTTGTAGAGACAGAGTTTTGCCACGCTGGCCAGGCTGGTCTTGAACTTGTGGCCTCAGATGATCCACCCGCCTCAGCCTCCCAAAGTGCTGTGATTACAGGTGTGAGCCACCGCACCTAGCCTTACATTTGTTTTTCAATTGATCACTTACCATTTGGAGATTTGTTTATTTTGTGGGAGAGTACAAAATCTTTTTACATAGAATGAAATATTAATTTGCTTATTCGTATCATGACTGCTGAAAATGTTTCTCAGTTTGTGCCCTGCATATATTAATTTTGCTTTTAAAAACCTGATGGGCCGGGCGCGGTGGCTCAAGCCTGTAATCCCAGCACTTTGGGAGGCCAAGACGGGCGGATCACGAGGTCAGGAGATCGAGACCATCCTGGCTAACACGGTGAAACCCCGTCTCTACTAAAAATACAAAAACTTAGCCGGGCGTGGCAGCGGGCGCCTGTAGTCCCAGCTACTCGGGAGGCTGAGGCAGGAGAATGGCGGGAACCCGGGAGGCGGAGCTTGCAGTGAGCTGAGATCCGGCCACTGCACTCCAGCCTGGGTGACAGAGCGAGACTCCGTCTCAAAAAAAAAAAAAAAAAAAAAAAAAACCTGATGGAGGCCAGGCGTGGTGGCTCACACCTGTAATCCCAGCATTCTGGGAGGCCAAGGCAGGCAGATCACTTGAGATCAGGATTTCAAGACCAGCCTGGCCAACACAGTGAAACTCTGTCTCTACTAAAAATACAAAAATTCACTTTGGGAGGCCAAGGTGGGTGGATCACGAGGTCAAGAGATTGAGACCATCCTGGCTAATACAGTGAAACCCTATCTCTACTAAAAATATAAAAAGTTAGCCAGGTGTGGTGGCACGCACCTGTAGTCCCAGCTACTCGGGAGGCTGAGATAGGAGAATTGCTTGAACCCAGGAGGCAGAGGTTGCAGTGAGCTGAGATCGCGCAAATGCACTCCAGCATAGGTGACAGAGTGAGACTCTGTCTCAAAAAAAAAAAAAAAAAAAAAATCACCTGGGCATGGTGGTGCCTACAATCCCAGCTACTTGGGAGGCTGAGATGGAAGGATCACTTGAACCCATAAGGCAGAGGTTGCAGTAAGCCAAGATCGCGCCACTGCACTCCAGTCTGGGTGGCAGAGACAGACTTCATATCAAAAACAAAATAAAAATAAAAATAAAAAATAAATTTAAAAAAACTGATAGAATAGGCTGGGTGTGGTGTCACACATCTTTAATCCCAGCACTCTGGGAGGCTGGGGCCAGCCTTGGCCACACAGAAAGACCCTGTCTCTACAAAAAATACAAAACAAGAAACAAAAAAAACCCAAAAACCTAACGGCTTAGAATTCAAGTGTTTATGTGGGGGCTGGAGGGTGGGGATCAAACTTATTTTAGTGACTTGTCCTATCATTTATGCTTAGAAAGTAATCCCTTCTGTAGAAATCTGAATATTTAGAACCTTTTCTTCTCTCTTTTCTTAATGGATTTCAAAACATTTAATTATTCACTTTATCTGAACTTTATTTTGGTACTGGAAGGTGGAAAGGACCTAAACCTATTTTGTTTTCTCTCTAACAGTTAACCAACTGTTATCATGGAATAAAATTTTTCCCCTAATTATTTGGATTGTCTTACTTTTTTAACCTAGTACCTTTTTTAGGTACAAGTATATTTAATAAAGAGTAAAGATAATAACTTACCAATAGTGGTTGAGAAAAAAGCTCTAGCTGGGCTCTATAAATGATATCATCAAGAACTTCCTGGCCAAGGTCCCACTGTCCATTATACCTATGAAGAAGAAGATCATTTACTCTCCTGAGCAAATATCTAATCTTCAGCACAACTTTTTAAATTGTTCCAAATCCTGCTATTTTGGTTGTGAAGCAAAACTTTCATACCAAGTGTTATGTCATTTCATTTGTGAACTATCCCACTTTTGGTTATAAAAACAAAACAGATTTTAAATACTATGTTTACAAATGTTTCTTCACATAAATTGGTTTTTATTACATGCTGATATTTAATCTATTTAATGCATTCATGAAAACCTGGGTTATGAACTATGTAGAGATAGTCTTCCATACAGAAAATCTGACAATTTCTAGACTCCAATTTTAATGACTAGTTATGTTATATTTTGGCTATTTTAAAAGTACTAAAAGGAAACCATATTAGAAAAAGAAGATAAGCCCATCATGGAACAAAAGATTCAGTACTGTGTCTGATAAGGAAGAAAGAGAAATTTTCAAAGTTTCTAAACATTAGGAAGAATTCATACAATTTTATATTCCACCTACTTACATGGCATAATACACCCCTGTGAGAAGCTGCACCATAAATTCAGGATCCAATACTATTCGACCACAGAGTTCTTTCCAATGTTTTTCATGTTGCCGTGGAAACCCACTCACACAAACCCTAGGAAAATACACTATTTAACATGTGATTTCCAGATTCCTTAAATAAAATAGTTTTTGTTTTCCTAAGTTCATTTATTCAATTTATTCATTCCTCAAGTATTTATTGAGTGCCTGTTATGTACCAGTCATTGTTCTGGGCCTAGGCATACAGTTGTGAACAGGTGAAAGATAAAAAATAAAAATGAAATCTGTGCTCTCATAAAGCACTCATTCTAGTGGACTGCACATAAAAGCAACTTTTCTAAAATAGCTAACCATCTCTTTCACAATCATCCTTCTTTCTCTTCACACACATACACACACAAATGTCTAACTTTCACTCAACCCAAATTGTATCAGGGTGAATTAATGGGAAGTATAGAAATCTCAAAACAAAAGGACATTTCAAAATACTGTTGTCTGTGAGGCCATTTTTAAACAAAGAACTATAAACAACTCCCTAACATCCATTCCATCTCATTAAGTGATGCTTCCAAAAAAAGTTATGCTTGATAATGATCAACAGTTGTAATATACTACATTAGTTAATCAATTAATTTAGTAAAATAATTGTAATAGTAAATCCAGAAGACATTTTTTAGTGTTTAGTGCCTTATGGTCTTGGGAAATTTTTTTTTAAATTCTGTTTATATATTTTTTGTAGCAGAGATATACAATAAAAGACTTGCTATTTAAAAACAGCATTATATGGCCAGGCGCGGTGGCTCATGCCTATAATCCCTGCACTTTGGGAGGCCGAGCCAGGTGGATCACGAGGTCAGGAGATCGAGACCATCCTGGCTAACACGGTGAAACCCCATCTCTACTAAAAATATTTTTAAAAAATTAGCCGGGCATGGTGGCAGGCACCTGTAGTCCCAGCTACTCAGGAGGCTGAGGCAGGAGAATGGCGTGAACCTGGGAGGTGGAGCTTGCAATGAGCCAAGATCGCGCCACTTCACTGCAGCCTGGGCAACAGAGCAAGACACCATCTCAAAAAAATAAAAATAAAAAATAAAATAAAATAAAAATAGCATTATATTAAGATAAAACTATGTGGCGAAAGGGGAATGGAAATTTCTCCTTTAATTTCAAGGAGAAAAAGGAATAAATGTAATATTAGACCATTAAAGAAAAGTTTCTTCATTTATTCCTCAAATGGATGATGGTATCACATCATTATGGTATTTACATTACATACATTTAAAACAGTGACCCAACAGTTATTTTTTTAATTATGTCGATACTTACATACTAGAAATTATATCATTTCCTTTTTCCTTTTTTTTTTGAGATGGAGTCTCGCTCTGCCGCCCAGGCTGGAGTACAGTGGCCTGATCTCGGCTCACTGCAAGCTCTGCCTCCCAGGTTCAAGTGATTCACCTGCCTCAGCCTCCCAAGTAGCTGGGACTACAGGCATGTGCCACCACTCCCGGCTAATTTTTGTAGTTTTAGTAGAGACAGGGTTTCATTATGTTGGCCAGGATGGTCTCAAACTCGTGACCTCAGGTGATCTGCCCACCTCAGCCTCCTGAAGTGCTGGAATTACAGACATGAGCCACCGCGCCTGGCCTAGAAATTATATAATTTCTACCTACTTAAGATAGGATGAAAAACCTTTAATGTCAACAACGTACAAGGAGTACATAGTTTTTCAAAATTCTGTAGAGGATATATGAACAAAAGAACAAAAGTTTGAGGACCACTAAACTCCGCCATCATCTTTGTTATTAAGAAATTCTATTAGGCTGAGTGTGGTGACTCATGCCTATAATTCCAGTACTTTGGGAGACCAAGGTAGGAAGATCACTTGAGGCCAGGAGTTCAAGACCAGCTTGGACAACACAGTGAGACCCCATCTCTATAACAAATTTAAAAATTAGCCAAATATGGTGGCACATCCCTATAGTCATAGCTACTAAAGAGACTGAGGTGGAAGGACTGCTTGAGCCTACGAGTTCGAGGCTGCAGTGAGCTATGTATAATGATTGTGCCACTGCACTCTAGCCTGGGTGACAGAGGAAGACTCTATCTCAAAAAAAAAAAAAAAAAGAAAAAAGAAATTCTATTGAAGGCCACAATAATGTTGTCAGTGAGAGAGCAGGCAGTTTTCTTTTAATGAACCTCAAGTAATGAATTATAAATAAATTTATCTGCAGATAGGCAGTAAGTGCTTAAGCAGCATCTAAATTAGAGACAAGAATTTTGTTAGACATTAATCACGTTATTACAGTTAAGAGAAACAAATATTTTTAAGTAATCTGTAAAATCAAAGTAACAGCTAATTTAGATGGGAAAAATTAGTAAGTTTTGTTTAAGCAGGATCTCTTCCCAGTAACACAATAGCATGTCACCTTAAGCAAAGCACTTGTGGTGGACAGACTCTTGGACAGCCATGATCCCTATGATCTTTCTGGTATTCACACTGTGTCATGCCCTTCCCCTTCAGCAAGGGTAGGATCTACAGCTTGCTTCTAACCAATAGAATAAGGCAAAGGTGATGGGATTCCATGATTATGTGTACATGAGTACGTTACATAAGGTAACAGGTCTTGATGGAGTCTCACTCCTCCTATGTTGAAGAAGTAAGCTGCCATGTTGTAGGCTGCCTGTGTTGGGAGGCCAATGTGGCAAGGAGCGAAGGATGGCCTCCAGCACACAGCCACAAAAAACTGAAGCCCTCAGTCCTACAGCCACAGGAACTCAATTCTGCCAACAAAACTTTTGAGCCTCAGATGAGACTGCAACTCCAGCTAATATCTTAACTGCCGCCTTGTAAGACGCTAAGCAGAGTACCCCAGCTAAGCCATCTGGATTCCTGACCCACAAAAGCTGTGAAATAATAAATGTGTGATGTTTTAACCTGCTCAATTTGTGGCAATTTATTACGCAGTAATAGAAAACGAACACAACATTTAACCTTTTTGGGGGATTGATATCCTCAAGTAAAAATCATTTTGAAAGGCTGAATTCAGAATTCCTTCTATAACTGAACTTCTGTGACTCTAAACATCCATTGTCTCCAAACTAATTTATATCACTTAAATTTTTTTCTTTTTTTTTTTTTTTTTTTTGAGACAAGTTCTCACTCTGTCGCCCAGGCTGTAGTATAGTGGCACGATCTCGGATCACTGCAACCCTGCCTCCCAGGTTCAAGTCATCCACATGCCTCAGCCTCCCAAGTAGCTGGGATTATAGGCATGCACTACCACGCCCAGCTAATTTTTGTATTTTTAGTAGAGACAGGGTTTCACCATGTTGGCCAGGCTGGTCTCAAACTCCTGACCTCAGGTGATCTGCCTGCCTTGGCCTCCCAACGTGATGGAATTACAGGCGTGAACCACTGCACCTGGCCTATATTTTTTCCACAGTAGAAATTTAAGGCCAGGTACAGTGTCTCACACCTGTAATCCTAGCATGTTGGGAGGCCAGGGCAGGCAGATCACTTAATCCTAGGAGTTTGTGACCTGCCTATGCAACACCATGAAACCCGGTCTCTATTTAAAAAAAAAAAAAAGCCCAGCACAGTGGTGGGCACCTGTAGACCCAGCTACTCAGGAGACTGAGGTGAGAAGATCGCTTAAACCTGAGAGGCAAAGATTGAATAAGCTGATATGGCACCACTGCACTCCAGCCTGGGTGACAGAACAAGATTTCAGCCTAGGTCTGTCCAAATTATTAGAAATTCTGATTTAGTAAAGATTATAATCCATGAGATACAGAATATCCACCCCCGACATACAAATGAGACACATACATCATTGGTACTGTTGCTAATCACTTTCTCCAACACAGAGACAGTTATTTATGAAATGTATGGGAAGAGGTTCACATTCCTTAAGACTTTCCCATATATATAGCACTATTTTTTTCAAAGATCTCAAAGTGATTTACAAAAACTGGCAACCAGGGAATGATAAGATATGTCACTAAACAACCTTAGATTTGGATGTCTTGGTACAACTCTATGTTCAGCTAGAAAATATTTCTTTAATGCTGAAAACATTTTCATAATGCACAAGGCCAGGCATGGTGGCTCACACCTGTACTCGCAAGCACTTTGGGAGGCTGATGTGGCAAGAATGCTTGAGGCCAGAACTTCAAAACAAACCTGGGCAACATAGCAAGACCCTGTCTCTACAAAAATTAGCTGACTGTCGTGGTGTACACCTGTGGTCCCAGTTACTTGGGAGGCCCAGGCGGGAGGATTCCTTGAGCCAAGGAGGCCGAGGGCACAGTGAGCTATGATTCAGCCACTGTACTCCAGCCTGGGTGACAGAGAGAAATCCTATCTCATAAAAAAGCAACAACAAAAAAACAGCCTCATGAGGATACGGACTCCTACAGGAATGTAAGCTCCCTGAGTTTTGTTTACTGCTGTATTACCAGAAGTTAGAAGAGTGCCTGGCTTAGAGAATGTGTTCAATAAATATCTGTCAAATAAATATGAAGATCAGTAATAATCACTCTTCTCACCTGGAACCCATCCGACAAAGAGATTGATAAGATGAGGCAGGCATATATACAATAGCAGAATTATAACACAGCATGAGAAAACTCAGGACTTCAAACCTAAAAACAACAAATGCAAGGTTAAAAGGATTACAAACAATTACTTCTACTAGCAACTGGTTATCACAATGCCTTAATATTGACCTTTATGATTTCTTAATCAGATCAACATAGCATCTTTCTCAAAGGTTTCCCTGTTTATATTATCCTTATTACAAGTCATATCCCTTGCTGTCATCTTGTCATCTATGTTTCTGTTTTTAAAAAATAAATGAGGCCAGGCACGGTGGCTCACACCTGTAATCCCAGCACTTTGGGAGGCCAAGGTGGGTAGATCACAAGGTCAAGAGATCGAGACCATCCTGGCTAACACGGTGAAACCCTGTCTCTACTAAAAATACAAAAATTAGGCAGGCATAGTGGCACAAGCCTGTTTTTCAGCTACTCAAGAGGCTGAGGCAGGAGAATTGCTTGAACCCGGGAGGCAGAGCTTACAGTGAGCCGAGATCACGCCACTGCACTCCAGCCTGGGCAACAGAGTGAGACTCCATCTCAAAAAATCAATCAATCAATCATGCTTGAACAGATGACTCCCCTATAAATAAGTCTACCATCTTCCTACTGACTTCATAATAAAATCCAAACTTATCACAAGGTCCTTTAAAATCAAAGTCCTTATTACAAGGTACTTTAAAATCCACCTTCATCCTTCCTCTCCAGCTTTACTTCCCTCCATTACCAACCACATATACCACACTGTATCAGTCTTCTTACCCTTCCAACAATATGCTGTAACCAATCAGAATTCCTTGCTTTAATGCTCACTGCTCCTTCTTAATAGAATATACTTTTTCACTTGGGTGATTCCTGATAAGATTTCAAGTCCTAGATCAAATTTTTACTTTAGCCATAAAGCCCTTCTTATTTCTCTCTGCTAAAGTAAACCAGTCCCTTACCTGTGTAGCTCTAATATAGCATTTATCCCACTGAATTGTAATTTTATTCCTTTATGTCTCTTTCTCCCATTTAGTAATAAGCAACTTTAGAATAAAGACCCTGATTTATTCATCTCTATCATTAGTGTCCAGCCAGTGTCTAATACATTATTGTTTAATAAATACTTGTTGAATGAATAAACGCTTTCCTAACATTTATAATGTCTAAGAAAGTGGCTCCTAAATCTGGATGCACATTAGTTATTTAAAGACCTTTTTAAAAACATACACTTCTATGCCTTAACCCAGTTGACCTACTTAAAACCTCGGGTAGGAACCAGGGAAGTTGTACCTCTAAAAAGCTTCCCACAGATGAATGGCGAAGGGTTTATGGAAGCACTTTGTACTATTTTAACAATGTTTTTTGTAAGTCTGAAGTTATTTCAAAATGAAAAGTTAAAAATCAAGCTGAAAGTCTGATCTGGAAGCAGCCATACTTTCAGATCCCTTCACTTTCTCCATACATCTAGGTAAAACAATGGAGATTTATTCTCTGAAAGGATAAAAAATAATTTCTACCTGGGAGCCCCAACGGTGATGGGGGTGGATGCCAAATTGAAAATAGGAAGATTAAGTGAAGTGAAATACAACTGACTAGATATTGCCACTTGGCCACCAAAATACTAGCAACAAGATCTCTAGTTAAGATACCAGAAGAGTTGTTTCCAGGGAATTTGACCACTCTAAGAGGAAAGACTTAAAGATATGGATTTGGGAAAATTTCCAAATGAATGGCCTAGTGGGATCCTATGGTGAAGTTTATATTTATAGTCAGTTACTAGGTTGGTGCAAAAATTAATTTTTTTTAAATGGCAAAACCACAATAACTTTTGTACCAATACTAGCTCAAATCAGCCATATACTAACATGGTCAGAGCTTCTCATTTTTTATTCCCCCCCAACTTTTTTTTTTTTTTTGAGACAGAGTCTCGGTCCTCTCATCCAGGCTGAAGTATAATGGCACGATCTCGGCTCACTGCAACCTCTGCCTCCCGTGTTCAAGCTATTCTTTTGCCTCAGCCTCCCAAGTAGCTGGGATTACAGGTGTCCACCACCACACTCGGCCAATTTTTTTTTGTATTTTTAGTAGAGATGGGGTTTCACCATTTTGGCCAGGCTGGTCTCGAACTCCCGACCTCAGGTGATCTGCCCGCCTCAGCCTCCCAAAGTGCTGGGATTAAAGGCATAAACCACCGCACCCAGCCTATTCCCCTATTCTTAAACACGAGGGAAAAAAGATTGCCAGACATCTAAGGAACTTACTAGGATGAAAAAGAGACTATAAAGAAACAGAAGGGCTGGGCGCAGTGGCTCACATCTGTAATCCCAACACATTGGGAGGCCGAGGTGGGTGGATCATAAGATCAGGAGTTCGTGACCAGCCTGGCCAACATAGTGAAACCCCATCTCTACTAAAAATAAAAAAATTAGCTGGGCATGGTGGCACGCGCCTGTAGTCTCAGTTACTCAGGAAGTCGAGGCAGGAAAATCACTTGAACCCGGGAGGCGGAGGTTGTGGTGAGCTGAGATCACGCCACTCACTGCATTCCAGCCTGGGCAACAGAGCAAGACTCTGTCTCAAAAAAAAAAAAAAAAAAAGGAAATAGAAGGCTGGGTCCAGTAGGTCATTCCTGAAATCCCAGCACTTTGGGAGGCTGAGATGGGGAGGATTGCTTGAGCTCACGTGTTTAAGAGCAGCCTGGGCAACATATTGAGACCCCGTTGCTACAATTTTTTTTCTTTTTTTTTTAATTAGCAGGACATGGTGGTAGTCCCAGCTACTCAGGAGGCTGAGGCAGGAGAAGCACTTGAGCTCAGGAGGAGCACCTGAGCTCAGGGGTTCTAGGCAGCAGGCTGCAGTAAGCCATGATCATGCCACTACACACCAGCCTGGGCAACAAAGCAAGACCCTGTCTTAACAAAAAAAGAAAAAAAAGAAAGAAAGAAAAATATGCAGAGCTAAAGCATATTTGGCTTCGGGGGAAAAAATGTATGTGTATTCCTGATAAAGTTGGCTATATAAAAAACTAAAACATACAGCAAAAACAAATAAATACCAGAATGCCATATCACTCTTTATACCCATTAAGATGACTACAATCAAAAAGATGGAAAATAAGTGTGAGAATGTAGAGAAACTGGTATCCTCATACACTGTTGTAGAAACGTAACATGGTACATCCACTCTGGAAAGAAGCATGACAGTTCCTCAAGAAGTTAAGTGTTGAATTACCATATGACCTAGCAATTCTATTCCTAAGTATATACTAAAAAGAACTGAACATGTACATTCACACAAAAATTTGTGAATGCATGTTCAAAACAGCTGTTGTGGTCTAAAATTCATGTTGAAACTTAATCTTCAATATGGTGGTATTAACAGGGGAGGCCTTTGCAGCTGGGCGAGGTGGCTCACGCCTGTAATCCCAGTACTTTGGGAGGCCGAGGCACGTGGATCACCTGAGATCAGGAGTTCAAGACCAGCCTGGCCAACACAGTGAAACCCTGTCTCTACAAAAAAAAAAATTAGCCAGGCATGGTGTTGCGCACCTGTAATACCAACTATTCAAGTGGCTGAGGCAGGAGAATCACTTGAACCCAGGAGGCAGAGGGTGCAGTGAGCCGAGATCGTGACACGGCACTCCAGCCTGAGTGACAGAGCTAGACTCTGTCAAAAAAAAAAAAAAAAAGAGATGGGGCCTTTGGGAAATGATTAGGTCATGACAGCTCTGCCCTCCTGAATTTGATTAGCTAGAAGGTGCCATCTATGAGGCAGAGACTATGAGCCCTTACTAGACACTGAGTCTGCTGGCACTTTAAGCTTGTACTTTCCAATCTGCAGAACTGTGAGCAATACATTTCTATTGTTTATATATTACCCAGTCTAAGGTATTTTGTTATAGCAGCCCAAATAGACTAAAGAGAGCAGAGTTATTCATAATAGCCAAAAAAGAAAAAATAGAAATAACTCGAATGTCCACCCATTGATGAATGGATAAATAAAATGTGGTATATCTACACAATGAAATATTATTTAATTATAAAAAGAAAGTACTGATACATGCTACCACAGAAACAAACCTTGTAAACATGCTAAGTGAAAGAAGCCATACACAAAAGGCAACATATTGTATGGATCCACTCATGTAAAATGTCTAGTAATAAAAACCACTCAATTGTATGCTTTAAAGGGGTAAATTTTATTTTTAATTTTTATTTTTTTGAGACAGAGGCTCGCTCTGTCGCCAGGCTTGAGTGCAGTGGCGCAATCTCATTTCACTGCACCCAGCCTCCTCCCAGGGTTCAGTAATTTCTCTGCCTCAGCCTCCCCAAGTTGCTGAGACTACATCAAGCCCAACACACCATACCCATTTGTTTTTTTTATTTTTAGTAGAGATATAGGGTTTTTTTTTTTTTCATCATGTTAGTCAGGATGGTCTCAATCTATTGACAGCGTGATCCACCCACCTTGGCAAAGTGCTGGGGATTACAGGCGTGAGCCACCGCGCCCTGGCCACTTTTGAGACAGAGTCTCCCACTCTGTCCTGGGTTGAAGTGCAGAGGTGCAATCTTGGCTCACTGCAACCTCTGCCTCCCAGATTCAAGTGATTCTCCTGCCTCAGCTACCCAGTAGTTGGGATTACAGGCATGCGCCACCACACCTGGCTAATTTTTGTATTTTTAGTAGAGACAGGGTCTCACCATGTTGGCTAAGCTGGCCTCAAACTCCTGGCCTCCAGTAATCCACCTGCCTCAGCTTCCCAAAGCGCTGGGATTACAGGCATGAGCCACCGCGCCTGGCTCCCTAAAGGGGTAAATTTTATGGTATGTGAATTATATCTCAATTCAAAAAATAAATGTAAAGTCAATAATTAACTGAAAACATGCAACATGAAAAACCAGTGTCAATTCCTCAATATTCAAAGAACTATTGCAAGTCACTAAGAAAAAAAAAAATACACAGCTCAATAAGAAAAATGGGGCTGGGGCACAGTGCCTCACATCTATAATCCCAGCACTTTGGGAGATCGAGGTGGGAGGATTGCTTGAGCCCAGGAATTTGAGACCAGTCTGGGCAATACAGTAAAACAAACCTCTCCCACTAATCGGCCAAAAAAAAAAAAGGACACAGGACATGAATACGCAGTTCACAGGTAAAGAAAAACAATAATGAATAACAATGTGACACCAGTTTTTAACTATCAGATTAGTCAAGATTAAAAACTTTGAAAATAGTATTGGCAGTTAGTAGGAGGAAAAACTCTCAAACTACTAGTAGGACATTCAATTGGTATAGTTGTTTTGGAAAGGGTAATTTGACAATATCTACTCAAACTAAAAAAGCAGACATTCTTTTTTTTTTTTTTTGGAGATGGAGTCTTGCTCTGTCACCCAGGCTGAAGTGCAGTGGCGCGATCTCAGCTCACTGCAACCTCCACCTCCCGGGTTCAAGAGATTCTCCTACCTCAGCCTCCCAAGTAGCTGAGATTACAGGCACCTGCCACCACGCCCAGCTAATTTTTGTATTTTTAGTAGAGACGAGTTCCACCATGTTGGCCAGGCTGGTCTCGAACACCTGACCTCATGATCCACCCACCTCGGCGTCCCAAAGTGCTGGGATTACAAGCATGAGCCACCGTGCCCGGCCACAGATATTCTTTAGCATAACAATTTCACTGCTAGGAATTTATCCTACAGATACTTTTTGTGCTCTCACCCAAATATATGTACAAAAAATGTGTTCCCAGCAATATTGTTTAAAATAGCAAAAAACTGAAAACAATCTAAATTTACGCAATAAGAGATTGGCTAAAAATTGATGATACATAAATAAAACGGAATAATAACTCATCATTAAAAAGAATAAGATATCTATGTGCTGCTAGAGAAAGAAATACAATTTTTTTTTTTTTTAGGAGATGGGGTCTCGCTTTGTTGCCCAGGTTGGAGTGCAGTGGTGCAATCATAGCTTACTGCAGCCTCAAACTCCTGGGCTTGATCCTCCAACCTCAGCCTCCAGAGCACCTAGGACCATAGGCATGTACCACCACACTCAGTTTCTTTTTTAAAGAGATTGGGTCTTGCAATACTGTCCAGGCTGTTCTTGAAGTCCTGGCCTCAAGTGATCCTCCAACCTCAATCTATGCACTAGGATTATAGGCATGAGCCACTGTGTCCAGCCCAAGATTTATTCTTTAAAAAGCTGGGCTGGGAAGCTGAGGCAGGAAAATCGCTTGAACTAGGGAGGTGAAGGTTGCAGTGAGCTGAGATCACGCCATTGCACTCCAGCCTGGGTGACAGAGCAAGACTCCGTCTCAAAAAAAAAAAAAAAGAAAAAAAAAAAAGTCTGGGCATGTACGCCTGTAATCCGAGCACTTTGGGAGGCCAAGGAGGGCGAATCACAAGGTCAGGGGTTCGAGACCAGCCTGACCAAAATGGTAAAACCCCATCTCTACTAAAAATACAAAAATTAGCTGGGCATGGTGGCGTGCGCCTGTAATCCCAGCTACTCAGGAGACTGAGGCAGGAGAATCGCTTGAACTTGGGAGGCAGAGGTTGCAGTGAGCAGTGATCATGCCACTGCACCCCAGCCTAGGCGACAGAGCAAGACTCCGTCTCAAAAAAAAAAAGTGAAAACTTACCAGCTTGGCAGGTTGGCTGAATTGCATGCAGTTTGCTACTATGTTTGTTTTGTTGTTGTTGTTGTTGTTGTTGTTTTTGAGATGGAGTTTCGCTCTTGTTGCCCAGGCTGCAGTACAGTGGTGCGATCTCAGTTCACTGCAACCTCTGCCTCCTGGGTTCAAGTGATTCTCCTGCCTCAGCCTCCCGAGTAGCTAGGATTACAGGTGCCCACCATCATGCCCGGCTAATTTTTTGTTATTTTTAGTGAGACAGGGTTTCACCATGTTGGTCAGGCTGGTCTCAAACTCCTCACCTCAGGTGATCCACCCACCTCAGCCTCCCAAAGTGCTGGGATTATAGGCATGAGCCACCATGCCTGACCTGTTTGGGTTTTTATCAGCTCATAAGTGGTGGCCAGTAGCCTGGCCATGTGATCAGGCAGAAACGTAATATAAAACTGGCCTATTAAAGGGGTGTCTGTATGGAAAAAAACAGACATATGGAAACCACTATGGGAATCTGAAGACTGCATAAGTAGGATATGTCAATGCACATCAGGAGAACCTCCTTCTAGAATCAGGTGACTGGCACTTATGGGCAAATATCCCTGTGTTGTCACCTGGTGTGATCACTTGGGTCCATGAAATGAGTGGACATGGTGGTACTGCAGCAATGCAGAGATGGGTTGAATTTAGACATATTCTTTTTGTACCTTCTGAGGCATAAAATGCCAATAACACAGACAAAGACTGCAGATGGCTATGGGGCACATTCCTCTAGGGGAAGGCCCTGCACATAGCTGGCAAGCTGAACAGATGCCAGCAGTCTCTGGAGGCCACAAATGGGTCCTGACAGGAACAGACACTCTGCATTAGGTTTTGCTTATCAGACTGTGGATCAAATGCTCAGAGTACTGTAAGAGGACCAGAAGATACTGTACCCATATGGACTGCTTAGTTACATTTTTGGAGCAAGAAACACACTTTAAAGACCAAAAGTCGGCCGGGCGCGGTGGCTCAAGCCTGTAATCCCAGCACTTTGGGAGGCCGAGATGGGCGGATCACGAGGTCAGGAGATCAAGACCATCCTGGCTAACACGGTGAAACCCCGTCTCTACTAAGAAATACAAAAAATAGCCGGGCGAGGTGGCGGGCGCCTGTAGTCCCAGCTACTCGGGAGGCTGAGGCAGGAGAATGGCGTGAACCCGGGAGGCGGAGCTTGCAGTGAGCTGAGATCCGGCCACTGCACTCCACCCTGGGCTACAGAGCGAGACTCCGTCTCAAAAAAAAAAAAAAAAAAAAAAAAAAGACCAAAAGTCCAACAATGGGCAAAGAGACATCCTCAGGGTAATGGAACAAGCAATTGCATGGAATGAAAGCAATTGAAAAAGAAAATAATTGGAACAATCAAATGAGATATTTTTGGTCTAAAAGGCGGGGGTGAGATACAGGCATGAAGGGCTGGCTTATGAGCCTTCATGACTGTGTACTTAACCTGAGCGGGGCCAAGGGAGGGCCAATTATCACTGGAGAGATTCCTCTGTTTTTCTGGGGGATGTGGGAGGAGGCAGTGGAGAGATGATGCTGGGATAGTCATCATCACTATTCTGTTCTTCTCATAGTGACAGAAGGTGGTGGTATTACTATACTTTTTTCCCTTCTTTTCCACATCACCTCAACATTTTTTTTCCCCCACCTAAAGCAGTGGTTGCAGTACCAGTGCTGCAACTGTGGGTGCAAGGAGCAGAGATGATTCCTAAGCAAAAAAACTGGAACTACACCTTCAGATCTTTATGTCAGAATTCCTAAAGGCCTGATGGGCTAGGCTGTACCTTCATTCCATCTGGCAAAATTAGGATTGACAGAGAATGTATATTTATCGCCTAGTTGTGATAGCATATTAATTCTTTATATAAATCTACCCTACATCCTTGGGAGTGAATTGATGGGGAGGCACTTGCTAGTCAGTTTTGCTGCCAGAAATAGAGACCAACACGATGGCCAAACCTAACCTCTCTCCAAGGGAGGAGAGTTTGAGTATAAATGAAGAAAGAAATAGTAGCTGAGATTTTTTATTTTTTATTTTATTTATTTATTTATTTATTTATTTTTCTTTTTTTTTTTCTGAGATGGAGTTTCACTCTGTCGCCAAGGCTGGAGTGCAATGGCGTGATCTCGGCTCACTGCAACCTCTGCCTCCCAGGTTCAAGCGATTCTCCTGCCTCAGCCTCCTGAGTAGCTGGGATTACAGGCATGCGCCACCATGCCCGGCTAACTTTTGTATTTTCAGTAGAGACAGGGTTTCACCATCTGGTCTCAAACTCCTGACCTCGTGATCCACCTGCCTCAGCCTCCCAAAGTGCTGGGATTACAGGCGTGAGCCACCGCACTCGACTATTTTTTTTTTTTTGAGATGGAGTCTCACTCTGTCACCCAGGTTGGAGTGCAATGGCGTGATCTCAGCTCACTGCAACCTCTGCCTCCTGGGTTCAGGCTACTCTCCCTGTCTCAGCCTCTTGAGTAGCTGGGATTACAGGCGCCCACCACCGCACCTGGTTAATTTTTTTTTTTTTTTTTTTTTTTTTTTGTATTTTTAGTAGAGATGAGGTTTCACCATGTTGGCCAGGCTGGTTTTGAACTCCTGACCTCAGGTGATCCACCCACCTCGGCCTCCCAAAGTGCTGGGATTACAGGCATGAGCCACTGTGCCTGGCTGAGATTTTTTAAAATGAATAAATGAGTTGTGCAATGTGGGAAATACATCAGCACCCTGGAAGAGGCTCAGAGCAAGAGATGATACTATTAGCTCAATTATACTAGCTGCCTGAAAGAGTAAAAGTCATAAGTTTGTGAGACCACTCCTGCTTTTAGAACTTAATAAGGTTGAACAGAAGTCTGTAAACTTGAGTGACTTCTCTCTGGGAGATATTTTGGTCATATATGATGATGAACTGGGGTAGCTGTTAATGACTGACTGGTACTCTATGAATGTGCCAGTATCTTTGGCTCTTATTTTTCAGGTTTCATTTACTGCCATCCTGTGACATGGTATAATATTGGCATTGTTGGTAAGGTTATAATATTGGTCATATGTATTGGAAATTGAATTGAAGCCTCCTTCGAATGATTACTAATAGAACATGACTTGCCTGAGGAGGAAGTAGATTTAGCTAATCAATAGCTAATTTCTACAACAAATAGTTCTGCACAAGTTTACCATGAGGTAGGTCAAGAAGAGAGGTGAGGTAATCATATTTGTGCAAAAATATGAAAATATATGCAAACATTAAAGGACGAATTATTTATTTAAATCTATCTGTAACCTACACTGGTTCCTCCAAATGTTAGGCATATTCATAATGATAGTATCTGTCATATAAATGCGATACTAAATGTAAATGCCCAGATAAACAAGATCATTTTTGAGCCTTGGCCAAAGACCAGGAGACAGCCTATATAATAAATATAGGTGTTTCTCGACCTATGATGGAATTGCATACCAATAAACCCATTGTAAATCGAGAATATCATAAGTAAAAAATGCATTTAATACATCTACTCTACTGAACATCATAGCATAGTCCAGCCTACCTTAAATGTGCTCAGAACACTTACATTAGCCCTACAGTTGGGCAAAAATCATCTAACACAAAGCCTATTTTATATTTATCATAAAATTGAGTATCTCATGTAATTTACTGACCGCTGTACTGAAAGTAAAAATGAGAAGGGTTGCATAGCTACTTGAAGTACAGTTTCTACTGAATGCATATTGCTTTCATACCATTGTAAAGTTGGAAAACCTTAAGTTGAACCATAATAATTCATGGGCCATCTATAAACTGGCCTTCCCCAAAGAGAGGTCTGGCATTTGCTCCTAAGAAGTTAATCTGTGTCATATCTGATAAAGAGTCTTTGTTTAGGGCAGGGACTGGTAACACCAGAACTTAGGGCTGGACTGACCACATCTGACTTTCTTAGGTAGGAGTTGGCCATGACAGAAAGAACTACCATGTCGATTTAAGGTGGTAGCTCTGGGTCACACTGCATCAGTCCACATGGAGGCTGAGATCAACAGTGGGCAATCAACCTAATCAATCATGCCTACATAATGATGCCTCAATAAAAAAACTCTGGAAACCAGAGCTTAAATGAGCCTCCCCCATTACCAGTACTTTGTGTTTACTGTCATACACTGATGCCAGGAGGTTGTAATGTATCCTGACTTCAGGGGAAAGAACAATAGATGCTTTGTGTTTTAAACACTTCATATTCTACTACATGTGTCTCTTTTGGCTGATTTTAATCTGTATTCTTTCCTTGTAATAAACCATAACTGTGAGTATAATGGCTTTCAGTGAATTCTGTGAGTCCGTCTAGCAAATTATCAAACAAGAGTTTAGTTTTGGGAACTCCCAAAACTTTCAATTTAGTCAGAAGTGAGGGCAATTTTGGAACCTGTCCCTGAAACTCTAACTTCAGGAACGAATCCCATTCTACAACCAAGAAAGCAAGGTATACAGAGTAGATAAACTGCCTGAGGGAAAAATTTCTAAATTGCAGTACTAGAAATATGAATCCTGATTTGACTGACTGCACGTTCACTTTTTAAACTGCTTTATACAAGATGACCATAACATAATACCAAACGTTAGAAAATGGGTATTTCATGACTATGATGTATTTACCTTTTGGACTCTTCTCATACCAAACTTGAATTGAAGTAATTATAGTTAACTACTAAGCATAAGTTAACAATTGTTAGCTGAGTGCAGTGGTGCATGCCTGTAATCCCAGCTACTCACGAATCTAAGGTGGGAGGATCATGTTGAGGCCAGGAGATCAAGACCAGCCTGGGCAACATAACTAGACTCTGTCTCTAAATATATAAATAAATGGGCCAGGTGCAGTGGCTCATGCCTATAATCTCAGCACTTTGTGAGGCTGAGGCAGGAGAAGTGCTTGAGGCTAGGAGTTCGAGACCAGCCTGGGCAACATAGCAAGACCTTTCTCTACAAAAAATTTAAAAAAAAAAAAAAATTGGCCAGGCATGGTGGTGCATACCCGTAGTCCTAGCTACTTGGAAAGCTGAGGTGGGAAGATCACTTAAGCCTGGGAGGTCCAGGCTGCAGTAAGCCATGTTTGTGCCACTACACTCCAGCCTGGGTGACAGAGTGAGACTCTGTCATTCATTCATTCATTCATTCATATATTCATGCATACATACATACAAGTTGGTACTATATACAGTTTTGACCATTACCGGTTCTGTGCCGTGAATGTTTCCCTCTGAGGATGAAGATCACTATAAACAACTCTGATGAGATCATGCTGACACAATGCCCCTTCTGTCAAAGCCATGGATCCAATTGTTGAAGGCTACAAAAATAAGGTACAGTATGAGACAGTGTCTCTACCATGAAGTAAAAATCTGTATCATGTAATAATATTTAATTTTCTTTTCCACAAAAGGCAGTTTTAGATCATTTATTCTTCTCATTCTTCACAGAAAACATTCAGAATCTTTCAATTCTCAATTACATAAATTATATAGCTTCTTTTGGAAATTGTCTGTAAAATATAAAACTAAAAATATTTTTAAAAGGTTATGTAATAAATCTATATTTAAAGGAGTAAGAAAAGTTGCTGAAAAAACTAAAGGTTAAAAATACATCCATTTTGATGTCTATATTTCAGAACAGAGTACAACTGCTTATAATTATACAAACAATATTAAATACTATAATCAAATATCTATCTTTTCTTTTGAAACACAGTCTCGCTCTGTCGCCCAGGATGGAGTGCAGTAACACGATTTTGGCTCACTGAAACCTCCGCCTTTTGGGTTCCAGCGATCCCTGTGCCTTAGACACCCAAGTAGCTGGGATTACAGGTACCCTCTACCACGTCCAGCTAATTTTTGTACTTTCAGTAGAGACAGGGTTTCGCCATGTTGTTGGCCAGGCTGGTCTCAAACTTCTGACCTCAAGTGATCCACCCACCTCAGCCTCCCAAAGTGCTGGAATTACAAGCATGAGCCACCATACCCAGCCCAGATGTCTCTTTAATACTAACATCATTGAGTTCGTGTTTCTAAAGTTAGAAGAACGATCCAGGCTGGGCGCGGTGGCTCATGCCTGTAATCCCAGCACTCTGGGAGGCCGAGGCGGGCAGATCAAGAGGTCAGGAGATCGAGACCATCAAGGCTAACATGGTGAAACCCAATCTCTACTAAAAATACAAAAAAATTAGCCGGGCTTGTGGCACGCACCTATAGTCCCAGCTACTCGGGAGGCTGAGGCAGGAGAATCGCTTGAACCCAGGAGGCAGAGGTGGCAGTGAGCTGAGATCGCGCCACTGAACTCCATCCTGGGTGACAGAGCGAGACTCTGTCTCAAAAAAAAAAAAAAAAAAAAAAAAAAAAGAAGAACCATCCATTCATTAATACTTTACTACTCTCCATTTTACTTTATAACATGATACACAGAACTTAATTAAAATCTATTACTCAGAAATACATTGTGCTAAAATGATTCCTGGCTAAATGGGAGACATTCTATTTTAAACACAAAACAAAGTCCCAGGGAATTAATTAAGCAAATTAATAGTGCAAAGAGCTATGAGATGGTCAGGATACTGTGTGTTGACAGGAAAATAGAATATAATTTTTAGACTACTAGTAAAGTTTCTCTAAATGTTATCCTCACAACTTAGTGTAGCAACAATAAAGGCCACTGCAGATCAGAAGTTTGATTCATAACAGTTTCTTATTGGATTTTACTTAAAGACAGAAAGCAGAAAAAGTTCAGCTCAACAGGCATCATTTACCTACATGATTATCAGTGTTCTCGAATTCTTCAACCAAATAAATATAAGCTAAAAAGTATAATGTACTGAACATCTAGAATGCAACAATTAGATTCCTTTAAACTGAAATATAACAGTGTCAACATTCTTTTAAGTAGTTATTTTCCTAGAATAATAAAGAATAACAAAAACAAATCAATCTAAGGTGATTTCTAAGTAGTACAGAAGACTTTAAAAATTAAAGAATATTTTTAAGGCTTACGATTTTAAAAATTAAAAATACAAATATAAAAAAATTAATGAATTTTTAAAAAATTCATAAAAGATTAATGAAAGTAAAAAATGATACTGGTAGAGCCGGATGCGGTGGCTCACGCCTATAATCCCAGCACTTTGGGAGGCCAAGGTGGGCGGATCACAAGGTCAGGTGTTCGAGATAAGCCTGGCCAACACGGTGAAATCCCATCTCTACTAAAAATAAAAAAATTAACGGGCATGGTGGTGCACGTCTGCAGTCCCTGCTACTGGGGAGGCCAAGGCAGGAGAATTGCTTGAACCCAGGAGGCAGAGGTTGCAGTGAGCCAAGACTGCACTACTGCACTCCAGCCTGAGGGACAGTGCAAGAGTTTGTCTTCAAAAAGATACAGAAGAATAAAAAAACAAAAAGAACTAGAGAAAATGTTTCATTATTTTCTGCCTCTCTTGTCACAGCTCAGTCTTGTAATAACAAACATCCACTTTTTTGTTTGTTTTTTGAGAAAGAGTCTCGCTCTGTAACCCAGGCTGGAGTGCAGTGGCGCAATCTTGGCTCACTGCAAGCTCTGTCTCCCGGGTTCACGCCATTCTCCCGCCTTAGCCTCCCGAGTAGCTGGGACTACAGGCCCCCGCCACCACGCCCGGCTAATTTTTTGTGTTTTTAGTAGACATGGGGTTTCACCGGGTTAGCCAGGATGGTCTCGATCTCCTGACCTCGTGATCCTCCCGCCCCGGCCTCCCAAAGTGCTGGGATTACAGGTGTGAGCCACTGCACCCAGCACATCCACTTTTAAGAAGTAAATCAGTAAAGATATTTTAGGAATATTTATCTCTGATAAGAAACTGACTTTTTGATTTGTTACTCAATATAATTTAAAATAATTCCACCTTTCCAATGTTACTTACTTCATGGTATATTGAAGGCTTGGATAAGGAGGGGATAGTGAAAGACAGAACTTTATTGTTCCCATCTTTATCAGCAATTTCCTATAGCCAAAAAAATACAAAGATAATGAAATAATCACAGATCTACAAGAAATAATAATTACTTTCTTAATTTACAGACTATATGACTGGCAGTAGGAAGATTTTTCAGAAATAGTAATGGATAAAAATATTACCACCCTAGTTTATATTTTCTAACTTATTAGCAAATTTGTACACTTTGGTAGTAGAGTTATAATCCACAGAATCCACAGAGAGATAGATATTGAGTACAATTCTATACAAAATCAAATAAAATATGACAGCAAAGACATGAGGCAGGCAAACAAATGAATTTGATGTTAAATTTACATACAGGATGGGAAGATTACAAGTGATTAGATCTTTTAGTAAAAACACGGCTATGCTAAAGAGATTAAAATGAAAAAACCAAGAGATCCACACTTATGAAAACAAGAAAAACACATTAATTTAATACAGAATGAATTTTTTCCAGCTTTACTGAGGTATAATTGACAAATGAACATTATATATTTGTGGCATAAAACATGATGTTTTGATATATGTATACACTGTGAAATGATTAAAATAATCAAGCTAATTAACAAACACAACACCTCAGTTATCCTTTTTTTAAAAATGGTGAGAACATTTATCAATGAATCTTGAATAAAAGATTCTTACAATCATTTAGCAATAAACGAATGACCTGAAATAAGCCACAATTAATAATTATATTGGGCCAGGTGTGGTGGCTCAGGCCTGCAATCCCATCACTTTGGGAGGCCAAGGCAGTCAGATTGCTTGAGCTCAGGAGTTCAAGACCAAAAAAATACAAAAAAATACAAAAAAATATTTTTTCTACAAAAAAAATACAAAAATTAGCTGGGCATGGTATTGCAGGCCTGTAGTCCCAGCTACTCAGGAGGCTGAGGTGGGAGGATCCCTTGAGCCTGGGAGGTGGAGGTTGCAGTGAGCTGAGATCACCCAATGCACTCCAGCATGAGTGACAGCATGACACCCTGTCTCAAAAACAAACAAACAAAATGATTATTAGTCTAAGTCATTAAAAATAAATTCATATTTAGGTAATTTTTACTAAGCTACAAGAAAGTTCTTGTGATTTTATTTAAAACACTTTCTTTTCATAAAAAAGACAATGGACAATGGTATCCTTCATTTCTCCATCTCCGGCACCTCCAAAATTCCTGTTATAAATAAATATGTGTGGCCAGGCGCGGTGGCTCACGCCTGTAATCCCAGCACTTTGGGAGGCAGAGGCGGGCGGATCACCTGAGGTCAGGAGTTCGAGACCAGCCTGGCCAACATGGTGAAACCCCGTCTCTACTAAAAATACAAAAATTAGCCAGGCACGGTGGCAGGCACCTGTAATCCCAGTTACTCAGGAGGCTGAGGCAGGAGAACCCAGGAGGCAGAGGTTGCAGTGAGCCGAGATCACGCCATTGCACTCTAGCCTGGGGGACAAGAGTGAGATGTCGTTTCAAAAAAAAAAAAAATATATATATATATACACACACACACACACACACACACATGCCTACAGACGACGACAATCAGAGGAGTGAAAACTGCAGCAATCCTTTTCCCCACTGTCTTATTTTTGTCTATTTCCCTTACAACTCATGTTAGCATACATCACTGGCATAAAATCCATAGAGAGAAGACTGCCCTTACTAGACCTACATGGCAGTAGTCAGAGACTGAGTAGTTGCATGGCCTAAAAAGAAGATACATCAGGCTGGGCACAGTGGCTCACGCCTGTAATCCCAGCACTTTGGGAGGCCGAGGCGGGTATCACTTGAGGTCAGGAGTTCGAGACTAGCCTAGCCAACAAAGCAAAACCCAATCTCTACTAAAAATACAAAAATTAGCTGGGCATGGTGGCACATGCCTATAATCCCAGCTACGTGGGAGGCTGAGGCAGGAGAATCACTTGAACCCCAGAGGCAAACGTTGCAGAGAGCTGAGACTGCCAGTGCACTTCAGCCTAGGCGACAGCTGAGACTGTGCCACTGCACTCCATTTCAAAAAAAAAAAGAAGAAACAATAACAGCAGCAATAATCCTCATCACCAAACACAAACCCCAAAGAACTTCTGTATAGGACTCATTTCTGAGTTTATGATGTCACATAAGAGTACCAATTACATGTGAATAATGACCATACCTCTAATTACGGTAGGAAAATAGGTCTGAAAAGTTCCTTGAGGATATAACTTCTTTGTAGTCAAACCAGGTCCCACCACATTTGGGCCACTGTGCTTCAGAGAAAGTCTATGCTAAGATGAATGGGCCTGATTTAAGTTAGACAAAAATGTTTTAATTTTATTGTTAAATTTCAAATTAAGCCTAATACTTTTGATTTATCTTTGCAGGTATTTGTGAAAAGGATATGCTAAATTTTGTTTAAGGGAAATATAAAACTTCCCCTGGGGCTATTTGAAACAAAGAAGTGCTGGGGAGGGAAAGAAGGAAAAACAGAAAAGAATATATGGACGACTCCCAGTGTGATTAAGAAAAACTGAGAACCACAGAAAAGGAAGAATACAGATATCAAGGGAATTAAAAGGAGTCCAAAGCCTAGGGTTACACTTCTGACATATAACTGAGCAAAAAATTTTTCTATAGTATACTAATTTTGCATTGTCAAACAGCACCAACAAGTTATGTCAACAATTTGTCCAACATGACACTTTGCAAAATGTTTCATGTGTCTCATTATTGAATTTTATTACACTAAACACATTAATGAAAATGATAGCTTAATGCTAAGCGTAGTCTAAAACACCAAGTTCCATCATTAAATCAACAAACATTTACTAAGTATCTGCTGGTAAGCACTATAGGAAACACAGTGGTAAATAAAACAGACTTCCTACTTGAAAAGAAAAAACAATCAGGCAAGTTAGGAAAGTAGAGAATTTTATTCCTAGATCAATTTTCATTGTTTTTAAATTTTAATTTTGATGAACATTTATAAACACCTTAGGCAACATAATGAATTCTTCAAGTTGTTTTTAATCCTACTAACAATGTTTTCTTTTTTACAGATGAGGCAACTGAAGTCAAGATATTAAGTAACTTGTCCCAATTTAAAACAGCCAATAAGTGGCAGGGCATGGTTCTGAACTGAATACAAGTCATGCTAAAGCCCTTGCTCCTTCCTTCAGACTTCTAGCGATGGAAATGTTTGCTAATGATTTTTTAAAGTAACTAATACTTAGAGGAGTGAGCACTGGTACAGAAGAATATTTACCATGAGATTCAATTTTCTTGTACTTTATTACCTTTCAGTTATAAAACTAAACTTTTATTATGTGGAGTATTTGTTTACAATGTATACTAAATACACAAAATATTAAGACTTCAAGGCGCAGAAATTTCAATACCAATGGTCCTTAACTGGACATCATGAGAAAAAAATAGAATAATAATGTTTACGGTACTTAATTCCTTAGAAGAAAAGAGTTTTATAAACAATGTACTATCAAATACATGATATATTATCAAATAACTATTAACAAATTTACAACTTTTATGACAAATAACACTTTGGTTTCTCAATTGCTACCCCACTCAATGACTCCAAGATACATTCATAAAATTCACGATTCTTTATTGATGAGTTCAGGTAACTGCCCAATTTTGTAGAGGCACATGGGAATGGAAATATGATGCTGTGCTATTTTGTTTCCCTGAATTGCACAAGAAAAGGTGCCTTGTGCTGCCCAAATCTTCAGAAAAGTGCTACGCAGATGATCCCATGTTCCTAAACTCTCCCTCACCTTTTCACCTTGCTTCCTACAGTCTTTGTAACCTTTCTAGCATACCCTCCCCATCTTGCAGAAGTGATCAACTCTCAATCTTTGAGTTCTATGTAAAGCCCCTAGTATCTCAGAAATGTTTATGGTTTCTTTCCTCCCCCTAGTTTCCACTGTGTTCTTACTAAGATTTTAAAAATCCTACCATGCTATAATACTACATGAACTTTTTTCCTGAAACTGATGTCCTCCCCTCAGAGAAACAGAAATCTCATGTCCATTTGCCTCACTCTTCTCAATTATGTATATAGCCTTTAATATATAAGAAGTGGTGACTAAATTCAATTTATAATTCAAAAGTCTCTCTGCATACCACCACAAGATTCATCTTCCTAATATATAATACAATTCTTCTGTTCAAAACCCTCTAATTGCTTTGAAGAGAACCTAAACCTAAACTCTTCACTTTAAAAAGACTCTCCAAAACTGACACAAAATTGTCTTTTCCAGCTTGCATATATACTCTGTGCTTCAAACAGAATTACTTTCTATTTCCAGGACGTGACCTGACTCTCCTGCCTCCCTGCTTATGTTCAATTGATAGCTGCTTCCTGAAACCTCACCTGCTCCTTATCTCAATGGGCCAAAACTATACCTCTTCATAAGGCCCAGCTTAGATGCCATCGCCTCAATAAAGCCTGCCATGATAACTTCAGCTAACATCTGAGTTTCTCTCTAAAATCCTCTTATTATACAAACCGCATTATTAGTTATCTGTAAACATGTCTTTTCAAACACAGCAGGAGTTTCCTAAAAGTAGGTGCCACACATGTAATTCTCCATATTTTCAGTGTCCAACTCAATGCCATACATCCAAAAACATTTATAAATATTGGTCAAATAAAATAATTTGAAGAAATAAATATTAATAATGCTATCAATTATAGTAGTTTTACATACTTTGTAAAATATATTATCAAAAAATGCATTATCAGTATTTACCCCTGTACTCAACCTAATTAGTTCAAACAAGTTACATTTATAGACATTTGAATTGTTTTTTGTTTTTTTGAGATGTGGTCCTGCTCTCTTGTCCAGGCTTGAGCACAGTGGCATGATCATGGCTCACTACAGCCTTGACTTCCTGGGCTCCAGAAATCTTCCCATCTCAGCCTCCTAAGTAGCTGGGACTACAGATATATGCCACCATGCCCAGCTAATTTTTTATAGAGACAAGATTTGGTTAAGCTGCCCAGGCTGGTCTCAAACTCCTGGGCTCAAGTGCTCCTCAGACCTTGGCCTCCCAAAGTGCTGGAATTATAGGCATGAGTCACTACATCTGGCCTCAATTTATTTATCTATTATTTTTAATTTTTTTTTTGAGACAGAGTCTCAGTCCTTTCACCCAGGCTGGAGTGCAGTGGTACAATCTTGGCTCACTGCAACCTCCAACTCCCCAGTTCCAGCGATTCTCCTGCCTCAGCCTCCCGAGTAGCTGAGATTACAAGAATACACCGCCATGTTTGTCTAATTTTTGTATTTTTAGTAGAGACAAAGTCTCACCATGTTGGCCAGGCTGGTCTCAAACTCCTGACCTCAAGTGATATGCCTGCCTCGGCCTCCCAAAATGCTGGGATTACAGGCATGAGCCTGGCCGATTCATTTTTCTCTAAACATTCCTTAAGTATTTCAGAGGACCTTACAAAATACTTAAAATTTCTGTCACCTTCAACTTACCAAATTGTATATTCCTAACAGAAGTGCTTCAATGCAACCATTACTCTGTCTGTCTCGGCTAACTGTAAGCCGTAAATAAACCCACATCAATTCTGGCAAGAACTGCAGTGTGAACCTCTTAAGTCGAACCTCTGAGCTACGATAGAGCTCAAACAGCTGATGGCAGACAGGCTCCAGGAGCTAAAAGGAAAATAAAGTGCACTGGTCATTTCAATTCTTTTGGTTGTAATTCTTTTTTGTTTTTTCTTTTAAAGGCACCTATATCTGTATAAAACTTTTAAAATAGTCTTAATATTAACTTCTCCATATTTTGAGTTAATTTAACCAAAACCTTTGTGTAAAGAGACCACATATTAAACTGATCAATCCACTAACTATAAGAAGTATTTTGTGCCCATATATCAATGTACCTTTCAGTATACTGTACTACTAAATTTACTAGATTATTAGTCCTTTAGCCAATGTACTACATTTATATTTAAGAAGAATTTTCCTTTCTAGTCTTATCAACTCTTACTATCCTCCATTTCAAAAACTTTCCACTGAAATAAGATAATTTTGCATAATATTGTTGGGAATAAACTTAAAATCTCAACTGAGACTATGATTTGAACAAATTATATACCACTCTTACTGAAAAATGTGTATTGATACAGAATTTTCTAAGAGTCATGTTGTTGTGCAAAGCAATTCTTTTTTTCAACCACTGCTAATCAGTTTCTGTACAGTCAAAAATTCTGTACATATTTTGGAAACTGAAGAATCCTATGTAAATCATTTGTTACTTAAATCTGTGAAAAACATGCTTCTTTGGAGGAAAATGTATGCATTTGTAAGTGTTCTGTGGAATCAGTTTTCACTGTATTGATGTCATTGTCTCTAAGTACTCAGTGTCTTCACTGCAATATGAAATTCATTAAAGCATCCACATTCCACGTAAAAAAAAGTTATATACCACTCAGTAGAAGGGATTTTGCAATAAATATTTGTGCATCCAAAATTCTAGCTAATATTTAAAATACACACAAGTGAAGCAAACCATTTTAAAACTGATTTAAATTTTACTTATTGTATTTATGTGAAAGATTTTAACAGAAATAGCTTTTTCAGTGTTCGATTGGCTAATTTTTCATACGATATCACACAATATGACTTATGAGGAACTTCACAATCTAGAAAACTGAAGAAAATGAACAGTTAAAATAAACTTTCCCACTTTTCCCTAAATATGTACTGCCAATTTAGAATGGGTTTGCTGGAGTAACTGTAGGCTGCACAAAACTGGGCTATGACTTTAAAATTCATATAAAATATTGACAAGAAACTATAAAATAAATTTTAAAGTTTAACACTAACTCTTTAAAAAAAAGAATAATAGTTCAGTAATTTCATGTGCTTTCCTCTATTCTGAATGATTAAAATAATGGATATAACTTTGGAAATCTGCTTGAATATAGTTATATACATCTGTAATAATCTAACACTCTACAATAAAAAGTCACTGTCATGATAAAAAGTTAACAAATCCATGTCAATTATATAGTTAATATATTTAGAAGAGTTAGGATTAGCTCTGGAAGAATTCTAAAGTTTAAAAAATTTACATACATACACATCCTAGTCTAGTAAATACTAAGCCCTTTATGTTAAATCACTATCAGAACAGTTTTTTAAATCTTAAAAAATTTTCCAGAGGCTGGGTGTGGAGGTACACATCTGTAGCTCCAGCTATTCACAAGGTTGAAGAGGGTGGATAGCTTCAGCCCTGGAGTTTGAGGCTGCATTGAACCATGATAGCATTACTGCACTCCAGCCTGGGTAACAGAGCAAGACTGATACAAAAGTAAAATATTGCAACTCTTCCCTTACATTGAAGTCTAAACCAATCAGATAATTTGTCTAAAGTCGTTGAAGTTAATGGTGAAATAAGACACTAAATTCAGGTCTTCTGACATCAAGTTGATGTTTCCACTCTACCACATTTCTTATATTAGAATGGAGGTATAGATTGTTTAATCACAAACAGTGTATTCCATGTAGTGCCAATAATGAACAAGTAATAAACTTCTGGAAACTGTCAGTTGCTGGCATCTTTCTTAAATACTGAGAGCAATATTCAGTTCTTTGGGAGAAGTAAAAAACTGTTGCTCTCACAAATTTTGTTTACTAAAAATTTATACTCATGTTTCAAACTCAATCTCCTCTTTAGTAAAAAAAACTCTCCAAAGATTGCCTTCTCTAAACTTCAAGGGCCATGGTACAATTATGATGAATTTCTTCTGTGAAGACCTTAAACTCCTGTTTCTCAGTAGCAACAGGTACACTGGCATGTGGGACACTATAATTTAACTAAGCACAGTGAAGTAATACAGGGTTACCAACATTATTACTCTGTTTTATTTTAAGCGAATGGGGGGTAGATGTTGGCAATCCAGTAACTTTTAATCAGATACTACTACAAAGTAAGACTGTTAAAAACTTGCTGGTCAGGCACAATAGCTCATGCCTGTAATCCCGGCAATTTGGGAGGCCAAGGCAGGCTGATGGCTCGAGCCCAGGAGTTTCAGACCAGCCTGTGCAATGTGGCAAAACCTCACCTCTACAAAAAATACAAAAATTAGCCAGGTGTGGTGGCACACGCCTGGGTAATCCTAGCTATTTTGGGGGGCTGAGGCAGAAGAATTGCTTGAGCCCAGGAGGTTCAGGCTATAGTAAGCTGTGTTCAAGTCACTGCACTCCAGCCTGGGTGACAAAGTGAGGCCCTGTCTTAAAAAGAAAAGAAAAGAAAAGAAAAATTGCCAATGCTATGTGTTAAAATCTTTAATTGTGGCCAGGCTCAATAGCTCATGCCTGTAGTCCCAGCACTTTGGGAGGCCAAGGTGGGAGGATCGCTTGAGCCCAGGCATTCAAGGCCAGCCTTGGTAACAAATGAGACTCTGTCTTTAGAAAATAAAAAATAAAATTAGCAGGGTGTGGTAGCATGTGCCCATAGCTAATTGAGAAGCTGGGTTTGGAGGATCACGAGTCCAGGAGTTTGCGGTTACAGTGAGCTACAATGGTGTCACTGCACTCCAGCATAGAAGAGAGAGTGAGACCATGGCTCAGAAAAAAACAAAAAAACAACAAAAAAGGCCGGGCGCGGTGGCTCAAGCCTGTAATCCCAGCACTTTGGGAGGCCGAGACGGGCGGATCACGAGGTCAGGAGATCGAGACCATCCTGGCTAACACAGTGAAACCCCGTCTCTACTAAAAAAATACAAAAAACTAGCCGGGCGAGGTGGTGGGCGCCTAGTAGTCCCAGCTACTCGGGAGGCTGAGGCAGGAGAATGGCGTAAACCCAGGAGGCGGAGCTTGCAGTGAGCTGAGATCCGGCCACTGCACTCCAGCCTGGGCGACAGAGTGAGACTCCGTCTCAAAAAAAAAACAAAAAACAAACAAACAAAAAAAAAACAAAAAAAAAAACTTTAACTTGAAGCATATGTCTCATAGCACCATGTTCTCAAATTCTTAATATAAATGATTCTGACCTCCCTTAAATGGCACCACCACCCACATCAAAAAGTATTAAAAATCATTATCCTTGGGTTAGAAAAAATCATAACTGACACCTTTCCCAAATTTAGCAAACACTGTTTTGACATGATAATTACTAAGAGACATGCTATTTGATGAACACACTGAGTATTTTGATGGAATAATGAAGATGAAGCCTAACTTGAGTGGGTTAAAGAATATGAGGTGAAGAAAAGGAGACAAGTAGACAGAGGCTATGAATAAGCAATATTTTATGAAGTTCATCTGTGAATAGGGACAGAGAAATGGGGTAGATAATAGCAGATAAGCTCAAATAAAGTTTTTTAAAAATAGAATAAGGTTGTTTATCATATTCCACTCATCAGGGAAAGAAAAAAAGATCAGTGATGGAAGAGAGAAGGAATAATTGCAGGACCCGAGTCCTTAAGGTAGCTAGAGAAGACAGGATCCAGGCCTAAGCAGAAGAGATGGCTTTTGATACAACCTGAGATACTTCACCCACTGAACACCAGAAAAGGCAAGAGAGTGCTGTGGAGTGGTAGATTTGAATCAGAAAATATGAAAGTTTCCAAATATTTTCTTTTCTTTTTTTTGAGACGGAGTCTCGCTTTGTCACCAGGCTGGAGTGCATTGGTGCAATCTCGGCTCACTGCAACTTACGCCTCCCAAGTTCAAGCGATTCTCCTGTCTCAGCCTCCCAAGTAACTGGGACTACAGGCTTGCACCACCAGGCTCAGCTAATTTTTGGTATTTTTAGTAGAGACAGGGTTTCATCACGTTGGCCAGGATGGTCTCGATCTCTTGACCTCATGATCCACCCCCGCCCCGCCTCCCAAAGTGCTGAGATTACAGGCGTAAGCCACTGCGCCGACAACTATTGTAAGTTCTAATTCATATTAAATATGGCACATGACAATTTTCTAAAATAATTTCTTGTAACCTAAATAGTACATTTGTTTCTTTCAGAATATAACAAAATCAGGATTAAAAGGGACCTCCTTCTATGACTAAAGTCCATAATTGTTTTGAAATTCTATCGAATTTATCATTCTGTTTTTCTGAAGTCTGAATACATGGTTAAAGCCTTGTAACCTGACAGGAGACAGGAGAGAAACTCAAACCTCCTCTAGCAACTGGTTGATTATAATGAATGCTGGATCTTGAGCTCACATCCCTCGAGTTGTAATTTTTCCATTTCTAGCCATGAGACCCCCAAAGTCCCACACATTAATATTATGAAATATGACAACAGAAAGTAATGAGAGTAGCTTTTTTAATGTAAAAGCTTCCAAAGTATTAAACAAAAAAATAGGAAAAGGTTACTTCTTATACACTTCTGAGCCCTAATGAAAATGTCATTTTATTTTTTTTTTTTTTTTTTTTTTTTTTTTGAGACGGAGTCTCGCTCTGTCGCCCAGGTTGGAGTGCAGTGGCCGGATCTCAGCTCACTGCAAGCTCCGCCTCCCGGGTTCACGCCATTCTCCGGCCTCAGACTCCCGAGTAGCTGGGACTACAGGCGCCCGCCACTGCGCCCGGCTAGTTTTTTGTATTTTTTAGTAGAGACGGGGTTTCACCGTGTTAGCCAGGATGGTCTCGATCTCCTGACCTTGTGATCCGCCCGTCTCGGCCTCCCAAAGTGCTGGGATTACAGGCTTGAGCCACCGCGCCCGGCGAAAATGTCATTTTAGAATCTCATTTTGTACTTCACTGTTCTTCCAATCAATATTATTCTATGTTTGTTATGTACATGATAAAATACTAGATTCTAGAGAAGTCACAAATATAGAATATCTGACCACTGCCCATGAAGAGCTTACAATCTAGAGAGAAAGCATTAAAACAAATACATTTTAATAAGCAAAGCTTAAATGTTAAGATAGCGCAAAACAAGGGGTAGGGAATACACACATTCATTATTCAAAGAATTCTGAAAACTCTTGACCATATGGATATGCATATACGTACATTACGCATACCCAGAGTTATAAAACATTCAGAAATACACTGCAAGAGAAAAAGCAAATGAATCCTGCAATTGCTGCTACAAAAAGCAACAGATGCAAGTCTAACTGAGAGCCAATCGCAATTTAGGAGACAGGAAAGAAGGAGGTCAATAAGCAAGCTTTTAGTGATAGGACAAAAATGAAGATGCACTTTAAGTTAAGCTGCTGGTTAGGAGGGGATTACCTGAACTTCTTCAAACTCACTCCAGTACACAGCAGAGGCACTCTTGGAGGTTGTATCTGGGAAGATAAGAAGCTACTTTCCTGTGTGTTCCTTTCATTTTCATTTTAAGCATACATGAATCCAGTGGTGATAAAACTGTATGTCACACTATTGTGTTAATGGAAAGATAATGTGTGTATTTTGCATAAGTTAACATACAGATTCAATAACTGCACTTTTTCCTTCTATCACAAGGTTAAATAATACAAAACTCTTACTCTAAGTTTATCGATCTTGACTACTTAGACTAAAAAGTGCTTCCTCTGATCCTTTTCAAGCTAAATTGACTAGCAGCATCATTTTGTGTTATCAGTTTGATTTTAGAGTGATTATACCTAATTATATATTCTCAGAAAAATAACTGTAAAAATACTTAAGATAAATAAAGTTGGATCAGTATACAGTTAAAATATGGCTTCCAGAGTAGGAAACATTCCAGAACAGGCAACAGAAAAGTTTCAAATAAATAATCCACTGAGATGATGGTCACTAAAATCAACAATCAAAACATACTGCACACTCAACAGGAAAAAATTTGACCAAAACATTTCAAAATATGGAAAGGCAGGGAATAGGGAAAGCCAAAGCAACTATCAGAATGAAAAATAGCAGAAAGAAAATTTTCCAGATTCACAAGAAGAGAAAACTATAAAACTTAAATTTACATGTTTTGGTAAACATATTTCATTTCACTATGTAGAAATTATTTTTCTTGAGCTCTCCTACCTCATTATTCGAATCCTGAATAACTTTATAGAGGGCTGGTACAAGTGTTTTTTTCCGGTGTAAAGTTGCTGCATAACTGGTGATCTGAGTGTCAGGTAATGCCTAAAAGAAACCACCAAAGGAAAACAAAAGTGAACATTTGAGAAGTGAGGAACTTTATTTTACACAAGTAGTTCTTGAACAGATTTATAACAAACTCAAGTAAGAAAAGTAAAAATAATTAATATAAAGAAATAGGCTGGGCACAGTGGCTTATGCCTGGAATCCCAGCAGTTTGGGAAGTCAAGGTGAGCGTATCACTTGTGGTCAGGAGTTCAAGACCAGCCTGGCCAACATGGTGAAACCTGTCTCTACTAAAAATACCAAAAATTAGCCAGGCATGGTGGTGGGCTCCTGTAATCCCAGCTACTCAGGAGGTTGATGCAGAAGAATCACTCGAACCTGGGAGGTGGAGGTTGCAGTGAGCCGAGATAGCGCCACTGCACCCCAGCCTAGGCGACAGAGTGAGACTCCAACTCAACAAAAAAAAAAAAAAAAAAAGAACGAACCATCAGAGTGCAAACAAATTAAGTTAGGATGTTATAGTATAGAATCCTTCTAACTACTCAACCATAAATACTGATTAGAAATCACACATTATACCAAGATTTCCTGAAATGGGCCATCTTAAATTAATCTAACCTTTTAAAAAATGTAGGATGTTTCAATTCTTGCATTTATATTTTGCCGAAACATTTACAATTCCACAGTATTCATAAATTACATAGTTTTCCATCAGGACTATTTGACTTTTAATTACAGGATAGAAAAACGTAATTTTTGTGCCTTATTAAAGCTTGGTGGATCTTCTCTTTTACTGAATATATTTTAAAATATCATCTCATCAATCTTAACAACTATTTTCATTTTTACATATCCCCTTCTAGTCATTATTCATATTAGTACCATTTTTAAGAACTACAATTACAGAAGCACGTTATTTTGTATTTTGCCATTTTCACTTCCTACCATATTTTTATACGTTTCTCCATAGAGCACATATTCACTGTTTGAATTACTGACATACAGAATAATATAATACATTCTGATCTCCAATCCAATTTACCTTGAATTCTGATAACCATTCTTCCACCACACAACGGTCAGTTCCCAGCATTTTCTTTTACCTTCTAATCCTCTTTTATCTCTAAAAGAAAAAAGCATTGAAACTGAGGACAGTAGTACTTATAGAAACAACTAGAAATAAATGATATGTGCCTTTCACCAAGAGAAATTAATCTAGTATACATTTTAGATAAGGTGACTTGTTTTAGTTTGGAGCAAAATTAAAAGAAAATTTTCAGAAGTAAGTTCTGGCTGGGCGTGGTGGCTCACACCTGAATCTCAACACTTTGGAAAGCCGAGGTAGGAAAAATCACTTGAGCTCAGAGTTCAAGACCAGCCTGGCAACACAGTGAGACCTTGTCTCTACTAAAAATCAAGAAAATTAGCCAGGCGTGGTGGCGTGCACATCCAGTCCTAGTTACTTGGTATGAAAAGGTCGGAGGATAACTTGACCACAGGAGATAGAGGCTGCAGTGAGCTATGATCGTGCCACTGCATTCCAGCCTGGGCGACAGGGCCAGACTCTGCCTCAAAAATAAAATAAAAGTAAGTGTTATGTTTAATGATACATTTGAAACCTATTATCCTAATGCTTTCATATTTTCTCCAGCAAATTATACTTCAAAGTAGCAAAGACAAGTGTCCTGAGTAAAATCAAGTTGCACATTATCCAGACAAATGCACAGTCTACAGTTTTATCAAATACATTACCAGAATAAGCTACATATCATAAAACGAACCGAGAGAGTATAAATGACAAAGCCAGATAAACCAGAAAGCAAAGGTTACATATTCAGCAAACTGATTATAAACATATATGCACCATACAAAATAAGGCCTCTGAAGAAAATAGATCCATAAATCTTCTAAAATGGAGAAATAGCTGGGCACAGTGGCTCATGCCTGTAATCCCAGCACTTTCGGAGGCTGACACAGGACTGAGCCCAAGGGTTCCAGACCAGCCTGGGCAACATGGTGAGACCCCATCTCTACAAAAAATTAAAAAAAACTTAGTCGGATAGAGTGGTGTGCACCTGTAGTCTCAGCTACTCAGGAGGCTGAGGCAGGAGGATCCCTTGAGCCCAGGAGGAAGGCTACAGTGAGCCATGTTCACGCCACTGCACTCTAGCCTAGGCAACAGAGTGAGACCCTGTCTCAAAAATAAATTAATAAATAAATGAACTGGAAAAATGCCCAAGTAGGAAAAGCAAGCTGTAGGATGTAAACTGTAATTCCATTTAAATGCTAAGGGAGTCACCCCTGGAAGTTTATCAGCACCCAAGTAGGCAGCTGCCGAAAAAGCTAAAAAGGGATTCAGTAAGAATTGATTGATTCATTCCATAAATATTTCTTAAGCATTAACTATATGGCAGCCATTATGCTAGGATCTGGAAATATAATAATAAACAAATCCAGATGTACACCCACTTTAATGAACCAGTTATCCAGTGGAGGAGACCAAACATATTTTTGCAAAAAGATGAAGGGTAAGACAGAAAGAAAGAAAGACACACAAAAGTATAAAACAAAGGAGCCAAATATTGACTAAGGAATCAAAAGAGCTTCTCTGAGGTACTGCTTAAGTTGAGATATCAAGGATCCACAGAGTTAAGGGGAGTAGAAAGAGAACATTCTAGGAAGAGGAAACCACTTATACAAAAGGTCCTGTGGCAAGAAAAAGCACAGAAAGTTATAGAATCTAAAAGAAGATCCAAGTGGTTTGGAGTACAGAGCACAAAGGGCAAGAATTGAGGGTGGACAGGCAGGCACGGTCCAATGGCATAGGAAGTTTGAGGGCCAGGCATGGTGACTCACACCTGCAGTCCTAGCACTTTGGGAGGCTGAGGTGAGAGGATTGCTTGAGGCCAGAAGCTTGAGACCAGCCTGGGAAACATAGCATGACACTCCCATCTCTACAAAAAAATTTTTAAAAATTAGCTGGATTTGCTAACATCATAATGTTAGGATCAGATTCATACATAACAATATTAACCTTAAATGTAAATGGGCTAAACGCCCCAATTAAAAGACACAGACTGGCAAATTGGATAACAAGTTAAGACCCATAAGTATGCTGTATTCAGGAGACCTATCTCACATGCAAAGACACACATAGGCTCAAAGTAAAGGGATGGAGGAAGATCTACCAAGCAAATGGAAATTTAAAAAAACCAGGGATTGCAACCCTACTCTCTGATAAAACAGACTTTAAACCAACAAAGATCAAAAGAGACAAAGAAGGCCATTACATGATGGTAAAGGGATCAATGCAACAAGAAGAGCTAACTATCCTAAATACATAGGCACCCAATATAGGAGCACCCAGATTCATAAAGCAAGTCCTTAGAGACCTACAAAGAGATTTAGACTCCCATACAGTAATAATGGGAGACTTTAACACCCCACTGTCAATATTAGACAGATCAACGAGACAGAAAGTTAACAAGGATATCCAGAACTTGAGCTCAGCTCTGCACCAAGCAGACCTAATAAGACCTCTACAGAACTCTCCACCCCAAGTCAACAGAATATACATTCTTCTCAGCACCACATTGCACTTATTCCAAAATTGACCACATAGTTGGAAGTAAAGCACTCCCTCCTCAGCAAAAGTAAAAGAACACAAATTATAACAAATTGTCTCTCAGACCACAGTGCAATCAAACTAGAACTCAGGACTAAGAAACTCACTCAAAACCACACAACTACACGGAAACTGAACAACCTGCTCCTGAATGACTACTGGATACATAACGAAATGAAGGCAGAAATAAAGATATCCTTTGAAACCAATGAGAACAAAGACACAACATATCAGAATCTCTGGGACACATGTAAAGTAGTGTGTAGAGGGAAATTTATAGCACTAAATGCCTACAAGAGAAAGTAGGAAAGATCTAAAATTGACACCCTAACATCACAATGGAAAGATCTAGAGAAGCAAGAGCAAACAAATTCAAAAGCTAGTAGAAGGCAAGAAATAACTAAGATCAGAGCAGAACTGAAGGAGATAGAGACGCAACAAGACCTTCAAAAAATCCATGAATCCAGGAGCTGGTTTTTTGAAAAGACCAACAAAATTGATAGACTGCTAGCAAGACTAATAAAGAAGAAAAGAGAGAAGAATCAAATAGACACAATAAAAAATGATAAAGGGGATATCATCACCGATTCCACAGAAATACAAACTACCATCAGAGAATACTATAAACACCTCTACGGAAATAAACTAGAAAATCTAGAAGAAATGGATAAATTTCAGGACACACACACCCTGCCAAGACTAAACCAGAAAGAAGTTGAATCACTGAATAGACCAATAACAGGCGTTGAAACTGAGGCAATAATCAATAGCCTACCAACCAAAAAAAGTCCAGGACCAGATGGATTCACAGCTGAATTCTACCAGAGGTACAAAGAGGAGCTGGTACCACTCCTTCTGAAACTATTCCAATCAACAGAAAAAGAAGGAATCCTCCCTAACTCATTTTATGAGGCCAGCAGCATCCTGATACCAAACCCTGGCAGAGACACAAGTAAAAAAGAGAATTTTAGACCAACATCCCTGATGAACATCGATGTAAAAATCCTCAATAAAATACCGGCAAACTGAATCCAGCAGCACATCAAAAAGTTTATCCACCAAGATCAAATCGGCTTCATCCCTGGGATGCAAGGCTGGTTCAACATACGCAAATCAAAACGTAATCCATCACATAAACAGAACAAAGACAAAAACCACATGATTATCTCAATAGATGCAGAAAAGGCCTTCAACAAAATTCAACAGTCCTTCATGCTAAAAACTGTCAATAAACTAGGTATTGATGGAATGTATCTCAAAATTATAAAAGCTATTTATGACAAACCCACAGCCAATATCATACTGTATGGGCAAAAACTGGAAGCATTCCCTTTGAACAAGATAGGGATGCCCTCTCTCACCACTCCTATTCAACACAGTGTTGGAAGTTCTGGCCAGGGCAATCAGGCAAGAGAAAGAAATAAAGGGTATTCAATTAGGAAAAGAAGGAGTCAAATCGTCCCTGTTTGCAGATGACATAATTGTATATTTAGAAAACCCCATTGCCTCAGCCCAAAATCTCCTTAAGCTGATAAGCAACTACAGCAAAGTCTCAGGAGACAAAACCAACATGCAAAAATCCTAAGCATTCCTATACACCAATAACAGACAAACAGAGAGCCAAATTATGAGTGAACTACCATTCACAATTGCTACAAACAGAATAAAATGCCTAGGAATCCAACTTATAAGGCATGTGAAGGACCTCTTCAAGGAGAACTACAAACCACTGTCCAACGAAATAAAAGAGGGCACAAACAAATGGAAAAACATTCCATGTTCATGGATAGGAAGAATCAGTATCATGAAAATGGCCATACTACCCAAGGTAGTTTATAGATTCAATACCATCCCCATCAGGCTACCAATGACTTTCTTCACAGAATTGGAAAAAAACTACTTTAAAGTTCATATGGAACCAAAAAAGAGACTGCATTGCCAAGACAATCCTAAGCCAAAAGAACAAAGCTGGAGGCATCACGCTACCTGACTTCAAATTATACTACGAGGCTACAGTAACCAAAACAGCATGGTACTGGTACCAAAACAGAGATATAGACCAATGGAACAGAACAGAGGCCTCAGAAATAACACCACACATCTACAACCGTCTGATCTTTGACAAACCTGACAAAAACAAGAAATGGGGAAAGAATTCCCTATTTAATAAATGATGCGGGGAAATCTGGCTAGCCAAATGTAGAAAGCTGAAACTGGATCCCTTCCTTACACCTTATACAAAAATTAATTCAAGATGGATTAAAGACTTAAACGTTAGACCTAAAACCATAAAAACCCTAGAAGAAAACCTAGGCAATACCATTCAGGACACAGGCATGGGCAAGGACTTCATGACTAAAACACCAAAAGCAATGGCAACAAAAGCCAAAATTGACAAATGGGATCTAATTAAACTAAAGAGCTTCTGCACAGCAAAAGAAACGACCGTCAGAGTGAACAGGCAACCTACAGAATGGGAGAAAATTGTTGCAATCTACCCATCTGACAAAGGGCTAATATCCAGAATCTAAAAAGAACTTAAACAAATTTACAAGAAAAAATCAAACAACCCCATCAAAAAGTGGGCAAAGGACATGAATAGACACTTCTCAAAAGAAGACATTTATGCAGCCAAAAGACACATGAAAAAATGCTCATCATCACTGGTCATCGGAGAAATACAAATCAAAACCATAATGAGATAGCATCTCACACCAGTTACAATGGCAATCATTAGAAAGTCAGGAAACAACAGATGCTGGAGAAATAGGAATGCTTTTACACTACTGGTAGGAGTGTAAACTACTTCAACTATTGTGGAAGACAGTGTGGCAATTCCTCAAGGATCCAGAACTAGAAATACCATATGACCCAGCAGTCCCATTACTGAGTATATACCCAAAAGATTATAAATCATGCTATTATAAAGACACATGCACATGTATGTTTATTGCAGCACTATTCACAATAGCAAACAGTTGGAACCAACCCAAATGTCCATCAATGATAGACTGGATTAAAAATATGTGGCACATATACACCATGGAATACTATGCAGCCATAAAAAAGGATGAGTTCATGTCCTTTGTAGGGACAGAGATGAAGCTGAAAACCATCATTCTGAGCAAACTATCAAGAGGACAGAAAACCAAACACCACATGTTCTCACTCATAGGTGGGAACTGAACAATGACAACACTTGGACACAGGGTGGGGAACATCGCACACCGGGGCCTGTCATGAGGTGGGGGGAGCAGGGAGGGATAGCATTAGGAGAAATACCTATGTAAATGAGGAGTTAATGGGTGCAGCAAACCAACATGGCACATGTATACCTATGTAAAAAACCTGCACGTTGTGCACATGTACCCTAGACCTTAAAGTATATATTTTAAAAAATTAGCTGGATGTAGTCATGCACACCTGTAGTCCTAGCTACTGAGGAGGCTGAGGTGGGAGGAACGCTTGATCTCAAGAGTTCAAGGCTGCAGTGGGCTATGACCATGCCGGTGTACTTCAGTCTGAGCAATACAGTGAGACCTTGTCTCAAAAAAAAAAAAAAAAAGTTCGGAAATCTCATTGTAGTGGTGACAAAAAGGACATATTTCCCAAAATAAACAAAATTGGAACTTTAAACAACTCCCTTATCTCTATTGCTAGTTATTAAATTACTGACCTTTGTTTTTTTTTACTGGAAAATTAAAAAGCCATACCTGCTCTGTATCTCAACTATTACCTCTGTAGTTTTACAATCTAGCTATAAATACATATTTAGTTGATATTAAATTTTTAAATAATTTTAAAATATCATAGATGCCTGTAAAAAAAAATGGAACTTAGCCCAACCACCTATTCCATCCACAAACACTGTCAACCATTCTTCCAGATCTGTATTTATATATATATATGTATTTATAACATATATGTATGTAAATATATGTTATTTAAATACAGTCATGTGTTCACATCATATATAGTGCTCTACAGTATGCTTTTTACATTTGTTAAAAATATATCACTGGGCACGGTTGCTCACACCTGTAATCCCAGCACTTTGGGAGGCCAAGATGGGTGGATCACGAGGTCAGGAGATTGAGACCATCCTGGCTAACACAGTGAAACCCCATCTCTACTAAAAATACAAAAAATTAGCCGGGCATGGTGGTGGGTGCCTGTAGTCCCAGCTACTCGTGAGGCTGAGGCAGGAGAATGGCATGAACCCGGGAGGCGGAGGTTGCAGTGAGCCAAGATCGCACCACTGCACTCCAGCCTGGGCGACAGAGTGAGACTCCATCTCAAAAAAATAAATACATACATACATACATACATACATATAAAGATTTAGATGTTAGACCTAAAACCATAAAAACTCTAGAAGAAAACCTAGGCAATACCATTCAGGATATAGGCATGGGTAAGGAATTCATGACTAAAACACCAAAAGCAATGGCAACAAAAGTCAAAATTGACAAATGGGATCTAATTAAACTAAAGAGCTTCTGCACAGCAAAAGAAACTACCATCAGAGTGAACAGGCAGCCTACAGAATGGTTATACTAGATATATAGATATATATACACACACACATATATATTCTAGAACTTTTTTTTTTTTTTTTTTTTTTTTTTTGAGTTGGAGTCTCACCCTATTGCCCAGACTGAAGTACAGCAGCAAGATCTCGGCTCACTGCAACCTCCGACTCCTGGGTTCAAGGGATTCTCCTGCCTCAGCCTCGTGAGTAGCTGGGATTACAGGTGTGCGCCACCACACCCAGCTAATTTTTGTATTTTCAGTAGAAACGGGTTTCACCACGTTGGCCAGGCTGGTCTTAAACTCCTGACCTCAGGTGATCTGCCTACATTGGCCTCCTAAAGTGCTGGGATTACAGGTGTGAGCCACTGTGCCCAGCTTATCTCATTCTTTTGAACAGCCACAGAACTGTAAGCACAAACCCTTATCTGTCCAATAACTTACTGATGGACACGGACTGTTTTCAATTTTCTTATATTACCAAAAACTTGTTGCAATCAACACCCTTCTACATATTTGTGCATTTGTGTTGTTCTCTTCCATAGTATAAATTCTAAAAATTGTACTTGAAAATTTAAGGTTATAAGATATAAACATTGGCCGGGCGCGGTGGCTCAAGCCTGTAATCCCAGCACTTTGGGAGGCCGAGGCGGGCGGATCACAAGGTCAGGAGATCGAGACCATCCTGGCTAACACGGTGAAACCCCGTCTCTATTAAGTAATACAAAAAACTAGCCGGGCGAGGTGGCGGGCGCCTGTAGTCCCAGCTACTCGGGAGGCTGAGGCTGGAGAATGGCGTGAACCCGGGAGGCGGAGCTTGCAGTGAGCTCAGATCCGGCCACTGCAGTCCAGCCTGGGTGACAGAGCGAGACTCCGTCTCAAAAAAAAAAAAAAAAAAAAAAGATATAGACATTATTGATAGCATATTCAAATCTACTCTCAAAACTATAATCTTTCAGATTTTTAAGAAGCATATGGCTGTTACATATACAGAATAATTTCTTCCTGCTCTGTTTATAAAGCTACTACCATAGCATAGAAACCTAAATTAACCTAAATATAAAACCATCAATTTGACTGCATTTATTAACATATAAGACTTTTAAAACTAGCACAATGAAAATTGGAATCAGAACACTCTACAACAAAAAAGAAATCACAATATATATTACTGTATTTTAAAAATCAGCCAGGCATGGTGACTCATGCCTATAACCCCAGCATTTTGGGAGGCAGAGGAGGGGAGATCACCTGAGGTTGGAAGTTCGAGACCAGCCTCACCAACATGGAGAAACCCCATTTCTACTAAAAATACAAAATTAACCAGGTGTGGTGGCACATGCCTGTAATCCCAGCTACTTGGGATGCTGAGGCAGGAGAATCACTTCAACCTGGGAAGCAGAGGTTGTGGTGAGCTGAGATAGTGTCATTGCACTCTAGCATGGGCAACAAAAGCAAAACTTTGTCTCAAAAAAAAAACAAAAAAACAAAAAAAAACACCTTGCTTGCTTAGTTAAGGCTTCACTCTTCTAAAATTAAAAACCACATTCATGGTTTACTCTTTAAACAATCTGGAAGTTATTTTAGAATATGATATGAGATTAAAATCTAACAATTATTTTTCCAATTGTTCTAATATATTGTTCGCATGCCTTTTGTTGTTTCTGTTTTTGCAGAGACTTGAAATACTACTAAAGTCTTACATATATTTGAAACTACTTCCCAGCTACATTTCGCAGTAGTTCTGCACAAGGACTGCAATCATTTATTTACTATCATTTTATTTTATTTTATTTTATTTATTTTTTGAGACAGAGTCTCACTCTGTGGCCCAGGCTGGAATATAGTGGCACGATCTCGGCTCACTGAAACCTCCACCTCCCGGGTTCAAGCGATTCTCCTGCCTCAGCCTTCCAAGTATCTGGGTTACAGGTGTGTGCCACCATGCCCAGCTAATTTTTTGTATTTTTGGTAGAGATGGGGTTTCACCATGTTGCCCAAGCTGGTCTCGAACTCCTGGCTTCAAGTGGTCAATCCGCCCTGGCCTCCCACAGTGCTGGGATTACAGGTGTGAGCCACCACGCCCAGCCTATTTACTGTCATTTTATAATATACTTTAATACATAGCAGTACAAGCCTTATCCTAATTCATTTTTTCTAAAAATATATTTCATCGTTATTGCCTGCCTTATTCTTGCACATGAATATTAAGACTTTTGATAATAAATTCCTTCCCCACATCCTATCCTCAGGAGAATGTATAAATTAATTCCAAATGACAGCTTCACAATACTGAGTTATTCCACAGAGGAGCATAGCACTGCTCTTTCTTGAAAATCCTCTATGTCTTAGCATAAATTTTTATTTTCTTCATGGAGGTCAACACAATTTCCAATTAATTCTTAGGTGGTTTTTATACTTTGATGCAATTACGATTGGGATTCGCTTCCATTATCTTTTCTAACTAGTTATTGTTACACGAAAATTATGAAAACATTGTTTTTTTAGAGACAGGTCTCTGTCACCTTGGCTAGACTGCAGTGGTGCAATCATAGCTCACTGTAGTCTCAAACTCCTTGGCTCAAGTGATCCTCCTGCCTCAGCCTCCTGAATAGCTGAGATTATACACATGTACCACCACACCTGGCTAATTTTTTATAATTTTGTTTTTTGTAGAGACAGGGTCTCACTATGTTGCCCAGGCTACAAAAACATTTTTTAAACATCAAAATTAAAAGCTTTTTAGATAATTACAATCATTTAAAACATTGAAAATGGTTTAAATCAAGATGTCTGTGTTTTAGGAGAAATGTATAAACAAGTCATCTTTTAGCTAACTATAAGGAATTTTTTTTTTTTTTTAAATATATACTACTACTTTACCGAAAAGGGCAAGAAAAAAAACTACAATTAATCAATTTTTTTTTAAATGTTCTCTGAAGAACATAAAATGCCTTTAGAAGTCAAAAAGAAAGTTGTTTTTTTGTGTGTGTGATCTCTCTGTCTCCCAGCCTGGAGTGCAGTGACACAATCAGGGCTCACTGCAGCCTCACAGCCTTGACCTTCCAGGCTCAAGCAATCTTCACACCTCAGCACCCTAAGTAGCTGGTACTATGCATGTGCCACCATGTTTGGCTATTTTATTTTATTTTATTTTATTTTATTTCATTTTATTTTTTGAGATGGAGTCTTGCTCTGTTGCCCAAGCTAGAGTGTAGTCGTGCGATCTTGGCTCACTGCAAGCTCCGCCTCCCAGGTTCGCACCATTCTCCTGCCTCAGCCTCCTAAGCAGCTGGGACTACAGGCACCCACCACCATGCCCGGCTAATTTTTTTTGTATTTTTAGTAGAGACGGGGTTTCACCGTGTTAGCCAGAATGGTCTCGATCTCCTGAATGGTCTCGATCTCCTGACCTTGTGATCCGCCCGCTTTGGCCTCCCAAAGTGCTGGAATTACAGGTGTAAGCCACCGCGCCCAGCCTAATTTTTTTTATTGTATAGAGAAAGGGTTTTCCTATGTTGCCCAGACTGGTCTCACTTCTGGGTTCAAGCAATCTTCCCATTTCGGCCTCTCAAAGTGCTGAAATTACAAACATGAACTACTGCACCTAGCCAAGCCAAACACTTTTTAAAAAGCAACACAAATCTTTTGATACGTACTTTTATCAGAATCCCTGTCTGATATAGGGTCCAGAATATTTATTTTGGAAAAGCCCCCCAAGTAATCCTGATGACCATCCTCCAGTTTTAAAAAAACAAAAACAAAAAAAGTATCACCTCCAGGCTAAATTACTATTTTAAATTCCTATTTGATCTTTCCTATAACCACAAATTCAGCACATTAAACCTCTATTGTTTCCACCCATACCATTTTAAAAATGACTAAAAATGAAATACCTTTAAATAGAGAAATATAGTGGTATTAATAATAATAATAATCATAACACATATTTCCCAACTCTATAAAACTACTACTAGTTTTAAGACAGTAATTTAATAAGTACTTTAAAATAAAATACGAAATAATACTTTATCAAAAAGAAAACAAAAAGCTTAACTAAGACAAGAGTATAAGGTCCCTCATATAATCACATGCCACTTTTTAAAAATTACCCTTTATGTTTCTGGCCACCTTTGGTCTTTGTACCTGCCACCTGGCATTCTCTCCCAGCTCTGTACATGGCTGGAGTAGACTCAGTTCATGTATTACCTCCTTAGAGAACCTTTCCCTATATACTTTAATCAGCCCCACCCCTACCTTCCTCCTCCCTCCAACCTCATCACTCTGCCCATTTTCTTCATAGCATTTAGCACAATCTGTAATTATCATTTATTTGTTTACTTAATGTCTGCCTTTTCTACTAAAATCTGTACTTTACAGAGACAGGCACTGTATCCCAAATGACAGGCATATAGCAGGCATTCAATCATCTGTTGATTTTGAGCACCTTCAGCGCTGACATTGTTATTTTTGGCCATAACAAAACTTGAGATTTCTGTTTTCTTAGTTAAACTTGATAATTTTACTTGGAAAACTAAATACCAAATGGAAGTTAAATACCTTCTTCATATATCGTCCAGAAATTTGTGACAAGTAAATGTTGTCCCAGATGCATGAATTAGTAACACCAACCTTGCCAAGGTTTGATATAAGAGACTGAATAATTTGGCGATTTTGTTGTCTTTGAATTAACTGACATATGTCAGGCAATCTTCTACTGAGATAATTGTTCATTTCAAAGCTGTATCTTACAGTGATATATAGCAGACATTTTAAACAACAATTAGGGACACAAATCCAATTAATATTTCAACCCCATGTGGTGCCACTAATATCAACTGAAATAACTGAATAAAAGAATACACAAAGCTAAATTCTAGAAATACTAAGTATAAACGACTACTACTACTTCACAATTTACTTGGCTGGCTGCTGAAAAGTTTCTTCAGACAAGTCACACCTTGATTTCTAAAAATATCAAAATGTGGAAAAAAATGTGTCTTAAAAGTGAGGAAATAAGTTACCAGTGAGCCTATTAAGTAGAAACATGATACCAGGTGTTTCCTATATTTTATCTGATTTAATAACAGGTGGCAGAATTTAGTGGTATACAGCACCAGTTCTCAGCTTTTTTTGGTTTCAGAATTTCTTTCACTAAAAACGTTCATTTATTAATTAATTTTTTGAAAAGCCTATTACATGTTAACATTTTAAAGCAAAAATTATATTCTTCTAAAGCAAAAGCAAACTGAGAATAGCGTTTTTTTGTTGTTGTTCTGTTTTTTTGTGAATCTCATAATTGGTTTTTTTGTTTGTTCGTTTTTTCAAGAGACAGTCTCTTGTTGCCCAGGCTGAAGTGCAGTGGCACAATCTCAGCTCACTGCAACCTCCACCTCCTGGATTCAAGCAATTCTCCTGCCTCAGCCTCCAAGTAGCTGGAATCACAGGCACGCCCCACCATATCCGGCTAATTTTTTTATTTTTAGTAGAGATGGGGTTTCGCCATGTTGACCAGGCTGGTCTCAGACTCCTGACCTCCAGTGATCCCAAATTGCTGTGATTACAGGCGTGAGCCACTGTGCCCAGCCTCATAATTGCTTCTGCATTCAATCTGTTGCAGAAAAACCTCACTGTATATTTATGACAGAATGACAGTGAAGATGGCAAATACTCTTTATATTAATATGAAAAATAGTTTTGACCCCATGGACCCCCTTAAAGGATCCTGAGGATCACAGTTTGATCACAAACTCTGTAGCAAGGTTGCCTAAGGTTAACGTTACTTATTAGCTATGTTTAAACCCTTGTACCCTCTTACTAGCTATACTCAAACCTTCTGTCCCTCATTTCTCTCATTTCAAAACTGGGAATAATAGTGGTACCTACTTCATACAGTTTTTGTATACTTAGAACAGTTCTTATCACAAGATAAACATTACATAAGTGTTTGCTATAAGCATTATATAATCTTCATGATATTATGTACTATGAAGTAGCTTGTTATTCTCATCTAATAGATAAGAAAATTAAAGTGTAAATGGGTGTGTGACCTATACAAGGTAACACAGTTTAAGTGGCAGAACTCAGATTTGAATCTAACGCTATAATTTTGAAATCTATGATTGAAAAAGGCACTATGTAATCTGGCCCCTATCTTATGGTTCATACTACTCTCCCCACAGCTTTCTATGTTCTGGCCATACTCTTCTTTCAACTTCTCTATAGCTTTAGGTGCACCTTACCTCCAGCACATCTGTGCAGGCTGTTCCAGCCTGGAATGCTGCCCTGCTCCTGCTATTTAAGTGGCTGGCTCTTTCTGATCTTGTCAGTCTCAGCAGCCTTTCCGAACCACTTTACGTAACTAGCAGCTCTTTTTCTATTCCCCAGTATTTTCCATTCCAACACAATATTTATTTCCTGCCTAGAACTTTGTGTTTTGTAATTTGTTTATCAGACCCCATTACTTATTGATTATCCATCTCCCCACTGGATTGTAAATTCCAAGAGAACAGGGTATATTTCTGCATTGCTCACTACTATGCATTCAAAGCTAACAAACATACTATGATTTCTGGATGTAAGACAGGTACTTAAAATATATATACATATATATATATATATATAGTCAGTGAACCATACTGTTTATATGTCCTCAGACAACTCATTTAAACCCTTTGGGCTTCAGTTTCCTAAAATGAATAGTTATTTTCTAACTCTAAAATCCTAAAAATAGATTTTAGTACCTTCATTTGAAAAATAGAATAGTACTGGTTACAGAGAAATTCTGTAAACATATATTTTCCTTTTTTTTTTTTTGAGACGGAGTCTCGCTCTGTCGCCCAGGCTGGAGTGCAGTGGTGCGATCTCAGCTCACTGCAAGCTCCGCCTCCCGGGTTCACACCAATCTCCTGCCTCAGCCTCCTAAGTAGCTGGGACTACAGGCGCCCACCACCACGCCCGGCTAATTTTCTGTATTTTTAGTAGAGACAGGGTTTCACTGTGTTAGCCAGGATGGTCTTGATCTCCTGACGTCATGATCCACCCGCCTCGGCCTCCCAAAGTGCTAAGATTACAGGTGTGAGCCACCGCGCCTGGCCAAACATGTATTTTCTAACTAGGCACAGCACTATTAGTACATAGAGATATCTACAGAGCACAGCTATAAGTAGACTGCAAGGTATCTTTTATTTTTTGAGATAGGGGTCTTGCTATCTTGCCTCAGCTGGTCTTGAACTCCTGGGCTCAAACAATCCTCCCACCTCAGCCTCCTGAATAGCTAGGATTACAGCATACGCTACGGTGCCTGGCCTTGCAAGCTTTCTGTTTCTCTAACCATAGAATATAAAATTCTGCAGATCATTTCTTCTACTGTATATTACATCTATCCCATCACACGGTAAAAACTATACTTAAAAGAACTCAAGCTGATATTCCAGCATGCAGTTTAATTCAGATCCATACTGCCTTAGTTCCAGAATGTATAACTAAGAGGCTATCACAGAAAATGACTATCTTTTTGATAACTATGACAATGACGACCTTTTTATTATTAATAGTACTACCATTATTTACAGACGAGTTCTTGCTACGTTGCCCAGGCTGGTTTTGAACTCCTGGCCCCAAGCAATCCTCCCGCCTTGGGATTAGAGCTAGGATTACATGTGTGCACCACTGTACCAGAGATGGTAATGGCAACCTTTATTAGGGAACCCTAACTACAACATAATGAACAAAATAATAAGCTGCTGGAATGTGATCTGAAGAAGGTCAAGAACTACTTGCCGGGAAGAAAACTCACAGTATTTGTCCAAGGTCTCTAAGTACAATAATATGTGTCCTTGGGAAAGTTACTTAACTACTCTCTGTCTTCAAATTCCTCACTTATAAAATGAGAATACATACCTATAACAAAGGTTTATTTTTAAAGATTTAATAAATCAACACACATAAGGTCTTACTTAGAACAGTGACTGTACAACATAAGTCTTCAATGGATGCTTGCTACTATTATTATTATAGAAATATTATTAATATAATCATTTAATTTTTGAACAATTTAGGAGGCATTTTTTTCCTGTAAAGTACAGAGATTATTCATCCATTCTTTCAACTAATATGCACTGTGAATACCAATTACATGCTAGGTACCAAGTAAAATGTTAAAGATACAACAGTGAGCAAAACTAACTGTGGTAAGCGCTCTCAAAGGTTTCTTGTGGATCAAAATTACGGGATAAACCAAGCTACACAATTATCAAGACAACATATGAAATAGCCAGTGATGGTTTTGCTACTGCTAATTTTCAAACTTGATCAACAACTATGAAGATACTTCAAGGTGTAAGTCTAAAACTTAGGCATTTAAGACATACTGTTAGCATAATCACCAAATTTCCTAAGGAAAAGCCCAGAGCTGCACTGTCTAACACAGGAAGCTACTTGTGGCTACAGTGTCCTATATTGGACTGCAAAGATATAGAATATAGCCATCATCAAAGAAGTTCTATTGGACAGCATTGATCTAGATGTAGCCAGATAATACAGTTATGCTGAGTAAATTCAATTCTTCAATAAAGTTTAGATAACAGAAAGGTTTTTTAAAAACACATTTATAAAAGGGAAAAACTTTCAAAAATAGAATTCAAAGGCAATAATTAAGATGTCATTATGTTAAGTAAAACTGCTTAATAAATAGAAGCTATCCAGCAAAGGTTACCAAAAATGCTAACATGTCTAACGATATAGAAAATTCATTCTTTATCCTTTAAAAAGTTAAAGTCTTAATTTTACCTGTATTAAGATCAGTTTTCTAAAGGAGGAGGTGGCACAGGAATTCGGCAGAGTTCAAGTGGGGAATTCATTTGTTAAGAGTTAAATATTTTCCAATTCTATAAAAAATACAAATAGAAAACTGAAATATTGAAGAAATAGTCTCAAGAATGTAATACAAAGAACAGTTTTGATAGGCATTTACAATACAGCTTATCTAATTTTAAGAAATAATCATAGATCCAAAAATTTCTGTAACAACTAGCATACTTGCATACCTTTATCAAACCTAATTAAAATGCATTATTTTGAAGACAGAAAGTCTGAATTTTAATTTCAAATTTGCCATTAATTATCTATAAGACCTTGAGTAGATTACTTAAATTATCTGGTGCCTCACTTGCATTATCTGTAATATTAAGTCCCTTCCAGACAAAAATTATATGACTCTTTTGAAACATGTTATAGTGGTTTTTCTTTCTCTCTCTCTCATACACACACACACACAAACACACAATCATTTTAAAAATACCCTCATTAAAATCATAATATGCAGTATAAAACCAAGCTTAAATAATAAGTATCATAAGCTACAAAATTATTTTGGTTGAGTTTCACATAACTGAAAAACTTACCTTTTTTAGAAAAGAACACAAAAAATGCTATTATGCTGAATTTTTGGCAGAAAAACACATTAAAAGATTGTCAGAATCATTTTCAAATTGCTAAAATGGAGACTTTTCTTAGAAAGTAATAACTATTTTCATGTGTTTGCTGACTACATTATGCTCTCCTTTCTTTGATACAAAGAATACTGTGATAAAATTCTCTTAGAATTATATTAACTGAAGATGTGTCAGGACCCCCTACTCCACTACAGCAGCTGACACTTTATCTCATATACTGGGCTTTCACATGTGAGTTTTGTTTTATGAGAAGGTTCTGCAGTAGAGGGAAGAACTTGAACAGGACTAAGGGAGTATTTCTGGAAAGACACAAAAGAGACTGGTAGTACTTTAAGAAGGGGCACTTGATGGAAATAGGGTGTACCTTGGGAATTTTGAACCACAACCACCAAGACAATTGCCAAATTGAAGCAGTCTGTAGGCAGAATGGCTATGTGGGGAACCTCTACAGAGACAAATCTCCCATAGTCTTCCAGGGCCAAGGAGATAGATACTCAGTAGACTCTCAATTTAAAAAGTAACAAACAAAAAGGCCAAATGATAAGAACAATGAGTTTTATTAAACTTTAAGACAACCCTAAAATAGCTCAATCTCTGTCTGGTTGAAGGTAATTAGGTCCTTACCAATTTGTGCAACAGAGAAAAATGTGATCCCTACTGGGAACACTGTATAGCACCTCTATGGTTCTTTCATATACAAAGTCTGGCACACAATTTAAAAATTACTAAAAATACAAAGGGATAAAAAAAAGACCAATAATTAAGAGAAAACTAGACAAGAGAATCAGACTCACAGACATTTTAAAAATGAAGTTAATACACAAGGACAATTATTTAAAGTAATCCTGATTAATAGAAAACAGAAGGGGAAATGTACAAAACTGCTGAAGATGCAACATTTCACTAAAGGATTAGGAACTACAAAAATAATTAAATAAGCACTCTAGAACCGAAAAACACAATATATGAAACTAAGAACTCAATATAGAGCCCTCTCAGCATAGCCGGCAGCACATCAGTCTTATAATCTGAAGAATTTAATATATTGATCTTAGAGCAAATGAGACACAGCGGAAAACAGGATGAGTTAACTAGAAGACAAATCAATAAAAAATACCCGAACCGAAGCATAAAGAGAAAAGAATGGAAGACAGAGGAAGGGGAAAGGGAAAGTAGTGAAAGGAGGAGGGAGAAGTTTAAGACAAATGTGACACACACTCACAATGTCTAATGTGTGTGTGTGTGTATCACATTTCTCATATATATATATAAAACAGAAGTCCTAGAAAAGAAGAGAAACTGATAAATGTAATATTCTAACAAAGAATAACTGGGAGTTTTCAAAAACTGATGAAAGAAATCAATATAGAGATTCAGAATGCTTTGCCAACACCAAGCAGGATATATTAAAAGGAAATTCTACCTAGGATGCCATAAACTAGGGAAGGAAGGGAAGAAGTAAGGGGGGGGAGATCATAAAAGCAGCCATAGGAAAAAAAAAGAGTTGCTCTTCGCAAAACAGTAAGACTCACATATTTCTCAACAGAAATAACAGAAGTCAGAATATAATAGAACAACACTGTTAAAGGGTCAAAGAGAAAACAACTGCCAATCTAGAATACTATGCCCAGCAAAACTATCCTTCAAAAATAAAGGTGAAATTTTAAAATTTGCAAAAAAAAAGATTCTCACCTTCTCACCTACAAGCCTGCACTAAAAGAGAATTAAAAGGAATTATTCAGGCAGAAGGAAATTATCCTAAATCATAAACATGGAAACGTAGGAATAAATAAACAATATCATCTGCTCAGTTCTGGGGCATAAAAATATATATATATCAGGGTAAATAGTGTAAGGAAATGTTAATAGTGACAGTTCAAAACAGTAACTGAAATGCCTTGTAAGGTTTAAAGGTTCTAAGATTTTTAGCAGTTGTGTGACACTAGTAATAGTAATAATTTGTATTATACTGTAAAAGTTAAAGAAGGAAGTTGTAATTTTTAGGATAACCATTACAATAAAATTATATATATATAAAACAAGTTAGAAGGAAAATATAACATTTAATCTAAAAGCAAGCAAGAAATTTAAAAAAAAAAACAAAACAGATGGGCCAAATAGCAAATGACAGTAAGATTATACATATAAACCCAACTATATTAATAATTATATTACAGTATATAGACCAAGATTGTCCAACTCACAGCCCAGGGCGGGCTTTGAATGTGGCCCAACACAAATTTGTAAACTTTCTTAAAACACAATGCGATTTTTTTTTTTTTCAGCTCATCAGCTATCATTAGTGTTAGTGTATTTTATGTGTGGCCCAAGACAATTCTTCTGCTTCCAATATGACCCAGGGAGGCCAAAAGAGTGGATAACCCGATATAGAAAAAATTCTTCTAGTAAAAGACAAATTTTGTCAGACTGGATTAAACAAACAAAGAAGCACAGTCCTTAAAAAAGACACACTAATTTCAGAGAAAGATTTAGAATATATGGCAAGAATGATTATTAGAGATTAAAGTAGTATTAATGAAGGGATCGATCCAACAGGAAGGTACCACAATCATAAACTTATATGTACCCAGTAACCTCAAAATACATAAAGCAGCAGGGCATGGTGGCTCAAGCCTATGATTACAGCACATTGGGAAGCTTGAGCTCAGGAGTTCAAAACCAGTCTGGGCAACATGGCGAAACCCATTATCTAGAAAACAAACAAACAAACAAAACCAGCGTGTGGTGGTATATGCCTGTAGTCCCAGCTACTTGGGAGGTTGGAAGGATCACTTGAGCCCAGGAGGTCAAGGCTGCAGTGAGCCACGATCACACCACTGTACTCCCGCCTTAGCAACAGAGCAAGACTCTGTCTTAAAAAAAAAAAAAGAAAAAAAACACATAAAGCAAAAATTTGCAGAATTAAAAGGAGAAAAAGACAAAGCCATAATAATAGTTGGAGACCCACATCTCTCTCAGCAAACTGACAGAAAAGGCAACCAAAACTCAGTAAGATCTGAATGGTGCAATTAACAAACAACCAAAATGACTAATATAGAACACTGTACCGAGCAACAACACAATTTGAATTATCTTCTTTTTTTTTGAGACGGAGTCTCACTCTGTCTCCCAGGCTGGAGTGCAGTGGCGCAATCTTGGCTCACTGCAACCTCTGCCTCCTGGGTTCAAACGAATCTCCTGCCTCAGCGCCCAGAGTAGCTGAGATTACAGGTGCTTGCCACCACCCCTGGCTAATTTTTTTGTTTGCTTGTTTTTTTGTATTTTTAGTAGAGATGGGGTTTCACCACATTGGCCAGGGTAGTCTCAATCCTCTGACCTCGTGATCCACCCACCTTGGCCTTCCAAAGTGCTGAGATTACAGGCATGAGCCACTGCACCTGGCCTAAAATTACATTCCTAAATTATCTATAGGTCAAAGAAGAAATCTCTACAAAAATTTAAAAAATAAGCTGGGTGTGGTGATGCACACCTGTGGTTCCAGCTACTCAAGAGGCTATAAGGTGGGAGCATTGCTTGAGCCCATGAGTTTAAGGCTGCAGTGAGCCGTAACTGTGCCACGGCACTCCAGCCTGGGCAACAAAGTGAGACCCTGTCTCAAAAAAAAAAAAATTCCCCCAAAACAAAACAAAGAGAAAACCATGTCAGTATAAAATGGACACATTTCTTAAAAAATATAAATTACTAATGCTGAAAGAAACAGAATATCCAAACAGCCCCAAAGCAAATAAAGAAATGGAATGTATTATTAAAAATCTTTCCTTAAGGAAAATCTCAAGTAAAGATGTTTTCACCAGTGAATTATTCCAGTTACGGGAGAAACCACACCAAGATTATAAAAGTCATCCCGAGAATAGAAAATAATAAATATGCAGAGGAGGGAGAATCTCTTGAAACCGGTAGGCAGAGGTTACAGTGAGCCAAGATCGCGCCACTGCACTCCAGCCTGCATGATACCCTGTCTCGAAAAAGGAAAAAAAAAAAAAAAGAATGAAGACTTCCTAACTATTTTTAAGAACCAGTATAATATCCAGGTGCAGTGGCCCACGCCTACAATCCCAGTACTTTGGGAGGCTGAGGCAGGCAGATCACTTAAGGTCAGGAGTTCAAGACTAGCCTGGCCAACATGGTGAAACCCCATCTCTACTAAAAATACAAAAATTAGCCAAGTGTGGTGGTAGGTGCCTGTAATCACAGTTATTTGGGAGGCTGAGGCAGGAGAATCACCCGAAGCCAGGAGGCAGAGGTTGCAGTGAGCCGAGATCGCACCATTGCACTCCAGCCTGGGGGACAGAGCAAGACTCAGTTTCTGAATACAAGGTTAATTAATACAAAAAAAATCAATTGTGTTTCTATAAACCAAACACAAATTTTTAAAAATGCATCTTACAACAGCATTAAAAAAATAAGACTAGAAATAAATCTAACAAAAGATGTATAAGAAAACAAGAAAACATTTTTTAGAGAAAATAAAGATGGTTTAAATAAAGCAGAGGATATACCATGTTCATGAGTTGGGAAGACTCATAAAGATGTCAGTTCTCCCTCAATTAATCACTCCCTTAGTATTAAGCATATGTATTGCCTAATCTGTCATTGTGTGGGGTGGGGGCAGGAAAACTGTAAGATCCTGGCACAAAAACCAGCCCAAAACTGAGATTGGACCAAGACCATAGAGAACACCCCAATCCTCAATCATAAGCCTAATACTAGGGAAGGAGAAAAGTGTGAGGAGAGAAGGGCCTTCCATTTCTCAATAAGATAGAGTGACAGAAAGTCAACTTACCTTCTTGCCTGAATTTAAGACATGGAAGAAAGCCGGGCATGGTGGTTCATGCCTGTAATCCTAGCACTTTTGGAGGGCAAGGAGGGTGGACCACTTGAACTCAGGAGTTCAAAACTAATTTGTGCAATATGGTGAAACCCCATCTCCACTAAAACTACAAAAGCTAGCCCAGCACAGTGGCACACACCTGTAGTCCCAGCTACTCAGGAGGCGGAGGCAGGAGAATCACTTGAGCCCAGGAGGCGAGGCTGCAGTGAGCCGAGATCATGCCACTGCACTACAGCCTGGGCAACAGGAGTGGGGGAAAAGAAAAAACACAGAAGAAAATATGAAACAAAGGTAGGTCACAGTGGCTTACACTTGTTATCCCAGCACTCTGGGAGGCCAAGGCAGGAGGACAGACTGAGCCCAGGAGTTTGAGACCAGCCTGGCCAATACAGTGAAACCTCATTTCTGCAAAAAAAAATTATTTTAAATTAGCCAGGCACGGGGGCACATGCCTGTAGTTGCAGCTACTCAGGAGACTGAGGTGGGAGGAACACTTGAACTTGGGAGGTGGAGGCTGCAGTGAGAAGTGACTGTGCCACTGCACTGCAGCCTAGGCAACAGAGTGAGACTCTATCTCAAAAGAAAAAGAAAAAAATAAAGAAAATACATGAAACACAAGTTTTCATGACACTGGACGCAGACAATGAAGAACAATGAAGTTGCCTCAACTTCCTTCCTCAAGACTTTCCAGGCTGCAGGGTAAGGAAGAGAAAGGCAAGTGAAAACTCGTAGACTCTCTGAGTTAAGGAGGCAGAGCCAAGAGTACAGGTAGACCAAAGTGTTAGAGGACAGGGTAACGCGGAGAGCTGTACTGAGAACGAACCCTGGAGATCTGCAAAGGATCCCTCTCTAGTAGTCAAACGAAAACTGATCAGCACACTGTATGTGTGAGGAAACTACTAGAAACCAGGAAAAGAAGCACCAGATTAGAGGTAGCAGTGTCCAGAACTTACACAGGGCCAGAAATAGTGCCACTTCTCACCAATTCCATTGAGGATGGGGTCAAGTACACATAAGAGTTCTTCCTAAGTAATGGGGACTTACCAGCCCTACAGCGAACACAGATCCAGTACTCTCTATTAAATCTTAAAATCTTTTTTTTGTTTGTTTGTTTGTTTGTTTTTTTGAGACAGAATTTCGCTCTTGTCAACCAGGCTGGAGTACAATAGCACGATTTCCAGTCACCGCAACCTCCGCCTCCTGAGTTCAAGTAATTCTCCAGCCTGGGCCACCCAAGTAGCTGGGATTATAGGTGCCCGCCACCATGCCCAGCTAATGTTTGTATTTTTAGTACAGACAGGGTTTTACCATATTGGCCAGGCTGGTCTCAAACTCCTGACCTCAGATGATCTGTAAAATCAAAATCTGGAACTATTTTCAAATAAATGTAACTGCATCCCAGAGCAGAGTTCGAAAACATTTATAGGAACGCAAAACTATCCCACATAATGCAAAGGTTTAAAAAGTGCTTGCACACTGGCGTTTGCCCTTCTTTCTACTTTTAAAATCTAGCAGCCATGTGAAGAAGCCAGAGCTAGCTTAATGAATAGACATAGGCCGGCCAACCGCCAGCACTATCCAACAAATGTGTGAGTGAAGCCATCTTAAATAACAGTCCCAGTGAAATGACATGAGTAATCTCAGGGAAGATCAAAAAAAGAACTGCCCAAGCCAGGCGCGGTGGCTCATGCCTGTAATCCCAGCACTTTGGGAGGCCAAGGCAGGTGAATCATGAGGTCAGGAGATCGAGACCATCCTGACTAACATGGTGAAACCTTGTCTCTACTAAAAATAGAAAAAAAATAGCCAGGCATGGTGGCAGGCACCTGTAATCCCAGCTACTCAGGAGGCTGAAGAAGGAGAACCATTTGAACCCAGGAGGCAGAGGCTGCAGTGAGCCAAGATCGTGCCGCTGACCCATAGAATTGTGAGCAAATAAAATAGTTGTCATGTTAAGCTACTAAATTTTGGGGCTATACAATAAAGGGTAACAAATACATATGTTAAAGAGGGGAGTTGAAAATCATGCATAAATCTACTATAAAGGACATTAAAAAGTGTTCATCACTAGATAATTTTCAAAACAGATCTTATTAACTGAGTCCCTACCAAGACATTCTGAGAGACACTAAATGCCAGGAACTAGAAACCAGCTCTTAGTTCAAAATGACACAGGTTTGTATTAGCATTAGAACTCAATGCAGCATCCCTTCCTGGTCCCCAGGCTGCAGGGGAGTTAGCCTACTGAAGAAAGTAATGAAAACAGTGATCTAACAAAAATCATAGTTGTCCACTTATAGGTCCTGGATATCAATACTTTTAAATTATCCATATAAATTTAGTGATGTCAATTATCTTCGTCCTTTTTTGGATATCTGCCTGCTCTAGCCACATGGGCTTTCTTAATGTTTCTTGAACATGCCAAACTCGTTCTTGCCTAAGAGGCTTTGTGCTTCTATTCCCTTTGCTGCCCAGCTGCATGCATTAGTTTCCTTCTTACTTCATCCAGGTCTCTGCTCAATCCAAAAAAAAAAAAAAACCCACTACCCATCACCAGTCACAATCACTCTCTATCCCATGATCTGCTTTACTATTCTCCACATTTACTAGTACTTGTTTACTGCCTATTTTCTCCTACTGGAATACATAAACACATAGGAGGTTGTCTTCTTATTCACCACTAAATCCACAGTCCCTATTTCAGTGGCTAGACAAAGCAGGTAGTCACTAGATGTACAGGGAAGCAAGAAAAGATCCCTATTCACCTAAGTGTTATTGGGGTCATGGCAGAGTAATGACCTCAGAAAATCCTCTCCTCCATAAAAGCAACAAGACACTGGTAAAAAGTGTCAGAATGAACTTTTTCAGAACTTTGGAAATTAGGCAAAAGGTTAACGCAATCTGGGAAGTGTTTATTCAAGAAAAGTAGCTGAATCTCTAAGTAGCTGAGACTACAGGATGTACCCACTGTGCCCAGCCGTCAAGGAGTTTTAACTTGCCCTATTCCCATTCCACCTCCCCAGCTCCACAGTAGCCTTGAAAACAAAAAGACCACAATCACACTAAGAGCCAGCAGACTGGCAGCCACTAAAGGTGACAGAATGGTCTGCAATGCCTTCAAAGCCTCATTCTTGAAAAACTAATTATTTGACCCGTCTGATAGTTCCTGGAAGACCCTGATATGGTTCGGCTATGTCCCCACCCAAATCTCATCTTGAATTGTAACTCCCACAATTCCCACATGTCGTGGGAGATGATTAAATTATGGGGTGGATCATTCCTGCTCTGTTCTCATGAATGAGTCTCATGAGATCGGATGGTTTTAAAAATGGGAATTTCCCTGCACAAGCTCTCCCTTTGCCTGCTGCCATCCATGTAAGATGTGACTTGCTTCTCCTTGCTTTCTGCCATGATTGTGAGGCTTCCCCAGCCATGAGGAACTGTAAATCCATTAAACCTATTTTTCTTCCCAGTCTCGGGTATGTCTTTATCAGCAGTGTGAAAATGGACTAATACAGACCCCATTTGCAAGGATGTCTTTAATTTGACTTGAAGATCAACCAGTGCAAAGTCTTTTCCCTAGGGGTATTTGTCTAAAACAGGAGCAGTTATTTAATATCCCGGCTGCCTAAGGCAGTGGATACAGTTAGGGCAAACAACAGGCCAGTCAAAAAGCCTAAAAAGAAAAGCTGGGAGCCAGGCACGGTGGCTCATGCCTGTGCACTTTGGGAGGCCAAGGCTGGTGGATGACTTGCGATCAGGAGTTCGAGACCAGTCTGGTCAACATGGTGAAACCCCACCTCTACTAAAAACACAAAAATTAGCTGGACATGGAGGCACACACCTATAGTACCAGCTATTCAGGAGCCTGAGGCAGCAGAACTGCTTAAACCCGGAAGCAGGAAGTTGTGGTGAGCCAAGATCACACCACTGCCCTCCAGCCTAGGCAACAGAGTGAGACCCTACCTCAAAAACAAACAAAAAACCCAGAAAAGAGAAGCTGGGGAATGAGATGTCCAAAAAGGACTCTGAAAAGCTCCAACAACTTCCCGGGAATCCAGAAGGTCATATTCATGCAAAGGGATGTGTACTCAGAGCTATATGCATGCTCAGGAATAGTCTGAGAAGCCCTTAAAATCTCATTAGGGGCTAACCTGAGGCTCTGCACACAAGTCACTACTGGAAAATTAATGGCATCTTTTGCAACTCTACTGGGAGAGGATTCTTGCAAGCTTGAGCTTGGTTTCTTCCAGACTTCATTCCATTTGCCTTTTGCTTTGCTGATTTGCCTTCTATCATCTCATTGTAATAAACTATAACTGTAAATAAAATATTGAGTTCTAAGAGTCAATCTTGGAAATCATGAAATGTGGGAATGGTCTTGAGGGACCCTCTACAAAGCTCCTAAGCCCTTTTGACATAAACCTAGTTAATGAAGATAACCTCCTAGCTTCCTGCCAGGACAAGAAGTTCCAGCCTTACCTTGCACAAATCCTGCCTTCAGCCTAGAATCAGACATTTCTCCAAGGAACTCCTTTCAGTAGGAAACAATACTTTAAAGACTACACTATGGGTGCTAAAGCTTGGGCATATCTTAAATACAATTTACTCCCAATTAAGTGACATAGGGGTAGAGAGAGGAAAGGATCCATTCCTTGTGTTTCTAGTAAAAAAAATTTTTCCCCCATAAAAAGTAGTATCCAACTCTGAAGAACCTAAAAACATGTTGGATATACAACCTGTTTAGGTATGTAGGCACAAAATTAAAGTAGAAAAATAAATTCCAAGAAAATATGTTGAATTTTTTTTATTTTAATTTTATTTTAATTTTAATTTTCAGAGATGAGTTCTTGCTGTGTTGCCCAGGCTGGTCTTGAACTCCGGGCATCAAGCAATCCTCCTGACTTGGCCTCCCAAAGTGCTGGGATTACAGGCATGAGCCACTGCACCTGGCCTATGTTGAATTTTAGAATAAACCTTTCAAATACTGAATAAATAAATGTTGGTTTAAACTTTACTTAATTAACTGACACAGTTCATAATAAGTTCTTCCTAAAGGCAAAAATATTTGAAATATTGGCATCTTTTTTTCTTTTGTGTTTTCTTTTGTGTTTTTTCCCAATTTTTTTTTATTGTGGTAAAACACACTTAACAAAAAATTTACCATCTTAACCATTTTTAATGTACATTTCAGTGGTATTAAATATATTCTTAATGTTGTCCAACCATCACCATACTCTTTTTTTTTTTTTTTTAATTTTTATTTATTTATTTATTTATTTATTTTTTTTTTTTTTTTTTTTTTTTTTTTTTTTTTTTTTTTTGAGACGGAGTCTCGCTGTGCTCCCAGGCTGGAGTGCAGTGGCCTGATCTCGGCTCACTGCAAGCTCCGCCTCCCGGGTTCACGCCATTCTCCCGCCTCAGCCTCCCAAGTAGCTGAGACTACAGGCGCCCGCCACCACGCCCGGCTAGTTTTTTGTATTTTCAGTAGAGACGGGGTTTCACCATGTTAGCCAGGATAGTCTCGATCTCCTGACCTCGTGATCCACCCGCCTCGGCCTCCCAAAGTGCTGGGATTACAGGCTTGAGCCACCGCGCCCGGCCCACCATACTCTTTTCATCTTGTAAAACTAAAACTCACGGTGAGCCGAGATCGCACCATTGCCTGAGCAACAAGAGCGGAGAAAAAAAAAAACACTAAAACTCTAAGCTAGGCGTAGGGGCTCACACCTGTAATCCCAGCCCTTCGGGAGGCCAAGGAAGGCAGATTATTTGAGCCCAGAAGTTTGAGACCAGTCTAGGCAACATGGCAAAACCCTGTCTCTATAAAAAATACAAAAATTAACCGGCCATGGTAGTGTGCACCTATAGTTCCAGCTACTCCAGGACTGAGGTGAGAGGAACACTTGAGCCCAGAGTTTGAGGTTACAGTGAGCTACGATCATGCCACTGCACCCCAGCATGGGTGACAGAGTGAAACCCTGTCTCTAAAAAAAAACATAAAAATAAAAATGAAGGACAAGTTATCATAGCTCAGTCTGCCACCACCACTTAGAAAGAAGCACAGTGCTGGGAGCAGTGGCTTATGCCTGTAATCCTAACTACTCGGGTGGCTGATGTGGGAGGATTACTTGAGGCCAGTAGTTCGAGACCAGCTTGGGCAACATAGAAAGACCCTATCTCTAAAATTAAAATAAAATAAAGAGGCCAGGCGCGGTGGCTCAAGCCTGTAATCCCAGCACTTTGGGAGGCCGAGACAGGTGGATCACGAGGTCAGGAGATCAAGACCATCCCGGCTAACACGGTGAAACCCCGTCTCTACTAAAAAATACAAAAAACTAGCCGGGCGAGGTGGCAGGCGCCTGTAGTCCCAGCTACTCAGGAGGCTGAGGCAGGAGAATTGCTTGAACCCGGGAGGTGGAGGTTGTGGTGAGCAGAGACCACACCATTGCACTCCAGTCTGGGTAACAAGAGCGAAACTCCATCTCAAAAAAAAAAAAAAGATGTTCTGCCATTTGGGCCTTAAGATCCAGCAAATTCAGTGGTATTCAAAGTGTCTGTGGTAGATGATAAAGTAGCTGTATAAAGCTACCAGTAGGCCCTAATAGGAGAATCACAACAAGGCACAGAAGTCCATCTAAAGCAGGATTTCTTAACCTTGGCACTATTGGCACTTTAGTCACCCTTGACATTGTGAATGGCTTTTACGTGATAGGATGTTTAGCAGCATCCCTGCCCTCTTCCTACTAGATGCCAATAGCACTGCCCTGAATTGTGACCAGCAAAATGTCTCTAAACATTGTCAAGTGTCCCCCTGGATGAGAACTACTGCTTCTGAAGAGAGTTATGCCCTCTCTGCAGATGACTGCTCTTCTTTTGAGAAATAGCTCCTTGCTTGACTTTTGAGCCCCAGCAGTGACTGACCATGTGACCTGACATACTCTCAAGAAGTGAGTGTTCCAATCCACCAAGCCATAAAGCTATATGTGCTGGCAGTGTTCCATCATTAAATGGAAGTGATATCGTGTGTCAAATGTGAACTTTCAAGGGAACATGGGAGGACTATATTTTTCTATCCTCTTTAAGTCAAATGTGACCTTACGACTTTTTTTTTTTTACCAAACAGCAGAAATCATTTCTGCAGAAACATTTATGTGCCAGTACGCAATTCTCCAGCCCGTTCTTCTCTTGTCACTATGATAATAGAAGCAGAGATAAATATAGATACGCAATGCTGACCCATCAAATGAAGAACAGCTGCCTGGAATCACCCAACTTGCAGCAGATTTTACATGAGAAGAAATAAATCTCTCTTTTTCACATTTTAAGCCTTTATTTGAAGGTTGGTTATTACCACTACATAACCAACTAATCCTGACTACAATGGTTGTAATGAGGTTAGAGCAGGCTCCAAAAGCACAAGTAAGCTAAAAGAACAAATGGCTCAGACACCCATGGCACTTACTTCTACTAATCAACTCTTCCTTAATCTATGGCCCTGTAGAGTTCCCTAAGATCAAATGAAAGAAGAAAAAAAAAACTTAGACCTGGTTTACACATGGTTGCATACAATATGCTGGCAGTGGCCTTACAGAGAAGTAGCCCTACAAGACAGGAGAAAGGGAATTCCCAGTAGGCAGAACTTCAAACAGTATCTCTTTGTTCACTATACCTGAAGAAACCGAAGATATGGATCTATTGGTTTGGCTAAATGGCCTTTGTAAACAGTATTTGCTCAACAGACTCATGAACAAAATGGTCTTGTCAGCAAGAATAGAAATTATACCCTGGCTCAACACAGACTTCCCCTCATCAATGTTGATCTACAATTTCACAATATGCCAGGCTATCTCACACTTCACACATTTTCTTATGCTACACTCCTCTCTGGAATGCCTTTCAACTACCCTCTATCCTAACTGCCCTCCCCTTCTTCCAACACTCAGACCAACAGTTGCCTCCTCTATGAAGCTTTTGCATAGCATACAATCCTGCATCAATTCAAAGCCCTCTCCTTCCTGTTCACACAGCAGTTCTCAACATAGGGTCCACAGACCCCCAGGGATCTATAATAAAACTCAAACTTTGATAAGAAGAAAATTGTATCATACTTTTTACCAATCTCTAACTAAAATTTATAATGTCATTAGATTGTGAGTATAGGCAAAACAATAAAACAAACAACCATAATATTTTTACGATTTGGTCACCAATAGAAATCACAGGTATTAGGCCAGGCACGATGGCTCACGCCTATAATTCCAGTACTTTGGGAAGCCAACACGGGTGGATCACTTGAGGTCAGGAGACCACCCTGGCCAACATGGTGAAACCCCGCCTCTACGAAAAATACAAAAATTAGCCAGGCGTCATGGCGCATGCCTGTAGTCCCAGCTACCCAGGAAGCTGAAGCATGAGAATCACTTGAACCTGGGAGGTGGAGGTTGCAGTAATCTGAGATCGCACCATTGCACTCCAGCCTGGGAAACAGGGCCAGACTTCATCTCAAGAAAAAAAGAGAAATCACAGAAATTTTCATATCAACTTACATTTGTTTCTTACCACTATGTCATGACACTTTTTTCTGGTCAGAGAGCTTCCATTCTACCCTGGATAAAAATGTTTCCAATCTCATCTGCCCAGATATTTAGCTAAACATTTTTCTAGGTGTTTCCATATGAGATTAACATTTAAATCTATAGACTGAGTAAAGCAGATTGCCCTTCCTAATGTGGGTGGATGTCATTTAATCAGTGGAAAGCCTGAATAGACAAAAAGGCTAAGCCTCCCCCAAGTAGAGAGAGTCAGTTTCTTCTGCCTAAGGACATTGACTTTCTCCTGCCTTCAAACTCAAACTGAAACATTAGCTCTTCAGAGTCTCAAGCCTGAGTGACTGCTACTATGTTATCTCTGGTTCTCAGGCATTTGGACTGTGTCTGACTGGAACTATACCATCAGCTCTCCTGAGTCTCCAGCTTGCCAACTACCCTGCAGGCGTGGTAGCAAGCACCTGTGATCCCAGCTACTCAAGATGCAGAGACGGGAAGATCATCTGAGTTCAGGAGGTAGAGGCTGCAGTGAGCTGTAATTGCACCACTGCACTCCAGCCTGGGCAACAGAGTGAGACCTTGTCTCCAAATATGATAATAATTATTAAATATATTAATTAGATTTATATATATAATTTATATATATATGGCAACTGTTGAAATGGTCCTAGTGAGCCGCCCAGTGAGAGGTTAGAGGCCTGAACAACTACTACTGCTGCTATTACTATTAATAGCAGCTAATATTTATTGTGCACCAAGTACTATAATAAAAATATTCTGTGTATCTGCTCATTTAATCCTAACAACTCTTCTTAAAAACTTTTAATTTTGAAATTATAGACTCATGGGAAGTTGAAAAAAAATTGCCAGCAGGTCTCATGTACCCTTTGCCCATTTTCCCTCAATGGGAACACCTTGAATAACTACAGTAAAATATCAAGACCAGGAAATTGACATTGCTACAGTCTACAAAGTTTATTCAGATCTAACTAGTTTTACAAGCACTCATGTATATGTGTGTGTATAGCTCTATGCAATTTTATCACATATGTAGACTCATGTAATTACCACCACAATCAAGATACAGAACTGTTCTGTCACCAAGACACTCTTGTAGTCCCACCCACTCCCCTCTCCTTGATAACTAAACCATGGCAACCATGAATCTGTTCTCCATCTCTTTATTTTTAGTATTCAAGAATGTTATATAAATGGAATCATGGAATATGCAATTTTCACATTTTTTTCACTTGAGACCCATTCAAGTTGTTACATATCAAACAGTCCATTCCTTTTTATTGCTGCATAGCAGTCCATGATACAGATGCACTATAGTCTATTTAACCTGTTGAAGAACATTTATGTTTCCAGTTTTTGGCTATTAGGAATAAAGATGCTATGAGAATTCACACAAATTTTTATATGAATGTAAGTTTCAGTTTCTCTCGAACAAATGCCCAAGACTGCAATTGTTGGCTTGTATAACTCTATTTCTAAAGATAAGGACACTGAGATGTAAATAGTGGAGCTGGGATTCTAATCTAGACAGTTGCCTCCAGGCCCTAACTCTTCATAATATTTCTAGCCGCTATAGAAATTGAGAGAAGTACATGGAATCAAAAAAAGAGTAAGAAGGTAAAGTCAACAGAACCTAGCATTGCTCAGATGAGGGGTAAGTGTTAAAGATAGACAACATCAGGGTTCCAGCTCCAGCAGGTTAGAAAGATGATAAAAGGGAAAACATGAATTCACTTTTAAACATATTATATTTGAAGGACCTGTAGATCATCTTCATCCAGCAGGCAATTACATGTATAGAATAGGAACTAAAGTTCAAGGGAAAGCTCTGGATTAGAGACACAGATTTGAGAACCATCATATTTGGATGCTAATTAAATAAAAAAGATCACAGAGTAACAAAGTATAAAATGAGAGAAGATTCAGAACCTTAAGGAACAGAAACATTTAAGTCTTAAATTTTATATTCATTTCCCCTAGTATTTTCCATAAACAGTAGATACTGTAAAATACTGCAAATTCAAATTAACTTTAGATTTTTTAAAAGTCCTTCATGTTTTCTTGCCTTTTTTTTTTTTTTGGAGACACAGTCTCACTTCATCACCCAGGCTGTAGTGCAGTGGCACAATCTTGGCTCACTGCAACCTCCACTTCCTAGGTTCAAGCAATTTTCCTGCCTCAGCCACTCGAGTAGCTGGCACTACAGGTGTGCACCACCATGCCCAGCTAACTTTTGTATTTTTAGTAAAGACAGGGTTTCACCATGCTGGCCAGGCTGATCTTGAAATCCTGACCTCAAGTGATCTACCCACCTCGGCCTCCCAAGATGCTGGGATTACAGGCATAAGCCACTGTGCCCAGCCATTATGTTTTCTATTTGAGTCTTACAGTTACCCTATAATGTAGACAGGACAGTAGTATATTCTCTCCCATCCCCACACCCTTTTTCATTTAAAAAGTATAAACTAATAAATAAATTTTAAAAAGAATGAATGCACAGATTAAAAAGCCTCAATAGAAAAGAATATGGAAAAAGTATAACTTTCAGTCCCTGCTCAGTATCTAACTTGTCTCTCTCATCCATATATATATATATGGAAAGGAATTTAAGGAGGTTAATTGGCAAGTCTTAGTAGCTAACAAAAGTCTATATTAATTAAGAATCAGGGAGACTCTTTTCACAAGATAGTGCCAAAGGCGAAGAAGGAAGCTCCTACCCCCTCTTAAAGCAGAAGCCAAAGCAAAGGCTTTGAAGGCCAAGAAAGCAGTGCTGAAAGGTGTCCACAACCACATACACAAAAAAAGAAGATCCACAAGTCACCCATGTCCCAGTGGCCCAAGGCAGCCCCAGAGGTAGCCCAAATATCCTTATAAGATAGCAGGATACGAGGAGAAAGAAGCTTCACCACTATGCCATCATCAGGTTCCTGCTGATCACTGAGGCTACCATGAAGAAGATACAAGACAACAACATACTTGTGTTCATTGTGGATGTTAAAGTCAACAGGCACCAGGTCAAACAGGCTCTAAAGAAGCTCTTTACCATCGATAAGGCCAAGGTCAAGACCCTAATCAGACCTGATGAAGAGAAGAAGGCATATGTTTGACTGGCTCCTGATTATGATGCTTTGGAGGTTGCCAACAAAATTGGGATCATCTAAACTGAGTTCGGCTGGCTAATTCTAAGTATATATCTTAATATCTTTTCACCAGAAAAAAAAAAAAGAATCAAGCACTATCAACAGTTAAGTATTCATAATGACAAAGGTGATGGATAAATTGGATTCTAACACTTTTTGAAGTTTCATGTGTTAAAATAGGACAAAATAGATATTCTGTAACCCATGCTTTGCCATTCAATAAATTGATGCCATTTACCATATTTTATGACTACTTTTTTGGCAGTTATATTTCAAACCTAGAAAGTACTATAATTCTATAAATAATCAAAGTCACACCTCTTAATATATTACATAATTGGGTTTTTACGCTTTTCTCTAAAATTAAAGTCTACTCATACTTTTCCTCAGATTTGTCTCCATGGCAGCCAGATACCCAAACAGAAAGTCTAGAATTCACAAAGATGAACTGTAAGTTTCTAAACTGGACCCAAGTCAAGGTAAACACATTTGCAATGCCAATTTTTAGTATATATTACTGAGTGGAATGTTTATGCAAAGATTAATGCAAATGTTCATCATAGATCACTATCAGAAAACGACCTTGAATTACTCCAACTCTTATTTTCCAATTTTAGTTTAATTCTAGAACTAGATAGCTTTCAGGGACAGTAAGAGAATAGGATATAAATGTCTATACAAATTAGCACAGGTCTGAATCATGAAAGAAATTAGTTTGATTTATGGAAAGCAGATAAGTGCCAAGTAAGAACTAATCCAAACCAAAACATTCAGCACAATTTTCATTTCTCGCAACTCCAGCTCCTGGCTAGAAAAACTATCCTAGCTATGACAGGCTGGGTGCGGTGGCTCACGCCTGTAATCCCAGCACTTTGGGAGGCCGAGACAGGTGGATCACCTGAGGTCGGGAGTTCAAGACCAGCCTGACCAACTAGTAGAAACCCCGTCTCTACTAAAAAAATACAAAATTAGCCGGGCGTGGTGGCACATGCCTGTAATTCCAGCTACTTCGGAGGCTGAGGCAGGAGAATGGCTTGAACCTGGGAGGCGGAGGTTGCTGTGAGCCAAGATCGTGCCACTGCACTCCAGCCAGGGCAACAAGAGCGAAACTCTGTCTCAAAAAAAAAAAAGAAAGAAAAAAAAAAGCTATCCTAGCTATGACATGAAATGACAATTTATTGAGCTATAAAAATACTAGCAAATTAGTAGATTTGGCAGCCCTTTCTCTAAACTGAAACTACTACTGCTTCATACCACAAGTGTCAGAGTCTTTGAATTAGATCAAGGCACTTCCACTCTGAAGTGGAAACCAGTGGTGAATCAAATAATCAAGGGAATTTGTTTCCAAAATACATCTACCCCCTTCACACTCCTCTCATCTGTAAGATTCTGAAGGGAAGTGGAGATGATATAAGTGATATGTGTATGCCTTTTTAAAAACTCCTAAATTGTTTTGAGGTATCTATTTCCAACTCCATGAAGAATTCTTAAATTAGTTCCAAACTTTTTAAAAACACTGTATCAATCACAGGCTTGAGGAGCAGAGCTAACAAGTGACAAGGGCTCAACAGAAGGCTAGAAAGGTAAGGAGCTGTACTCAGAACAGATGTAAGCTACTTTCAGAGCTTTCTGTGCTGGCTCCCTCCAGAATCCACTACATTTTAGTCAGTGATAAATGTTCAGTTCAACATCCCGAGAAAAGCACATAGTCTAAGCAGATAAAAATGTAAAAAGAAACAACTCTGGAAATCAAAAGAAATAAGAAGCCACAGACAATGACAGACAAAAAAATCTTCTGTTCTGGCCTTAAAAGAACCGGAACAAGGATCTCTAAGGGGGAAAAAAAAGAACAATACAAAGTACGATTGTGATAACTAGTTTTGAAACTTCTGCCCATATTTTATCAGTTTTTCATTATGTAGCATTGGTTTTTCTATAAGATTCAAGCTGAAAATCTCAATCATTCTAGAACTTAATAAACTATTACACGACGCCAAAACTGTGTATTACAAATAATCAAACTTAAATCTGAATCACATGTCAAGATAGTTTAAGGGCTGGGCTAAAAAACACACTTTCAAGGTCTATTTTATGGCAAACAAACTCCTTTACAATCATTGTTTCAAATTCCTTATAAACAGCTTCAATACTGAAATGTTTCATAAGAGAGAACTTCTATAACGTATAAATAACCATCTAACCACACTATATGCTAATTTGGACTAGTGTTTCTTTAACTACTTGTTAATTTCCTACTCGATGCTCAACTTACTGCATTCTACAATGACACCTACTGGCCATTCAAAATCAGCCATCAGTTCTCTAAGACAGCTCTAGTAGGCTGGTTACATAAGAAACACACACACACACACACACACGCATAAAAGCAAAGATTTAACTGGTACTCAAAACACTACAGAATTGCACCTAAAATAGAACCAGAAATTTCCTTTGTGACTGAGATTGCATTATTCTTGGAAAAAGAGAAAAGTCAAAGAACAAAACACCAAACGTCAATTAAAATTTTTATCTAAAGCATTCTCAAATATTTCAGTACTGAGAACATCTAGGAACAAACAAACTTTAATGATGCACCTCTTTCCCAATTAAAATTTTGAGAAAAAAACGAAATTTTGACTTAGGTTCATATACAGGAATATAAATTATCATTAATAGAAAAAAATCACATCTTATAAAGTTTTTCTGACATGCACTACTGAAATAAATTTAGGAAAATTATAGAGTTGCTGATACTACATTAGACCTTATCTCCTAAGCTAAAGACAATATTTCAAACACCTTACATTTTAGAAATTTATAACGCTTCCTTTAAAATTATTTTCCAGTGCTTCTTTGAAAATTGTTTTTCAATGAGCTATAAAATCAAGTTTTTATATCGTTTGCCCTTCCATAACACATACTGAATAGAATTCCTATTTTAATTCTACATTTTATTGTGGAAACAATGAATTATAAAACTTTTTAAAAATAAGATAATTTAGTTAATTATATCTATAAATATATTTTGCCTCTGCCCGAGAGGTTCAGAGTCCACTTTTTAAACCTAATAATTCATAACTAGCTTATCAGACTTGTTTACAGAACAAACTACTTAAAAGTTGACTTTTTTCGGCCAAGCGCGGTGGCTCACGCCTGTAATCCTAGCACTTTGGGAGGCCGAGGCAGGCGGATCACCTGAGGTCCGGAATTCGAGACCAGCCTGACCAACATGGAGAAATCCCGTCTCTACTAAAAATACAAAATTAGCCGGGCGTGGTGGCGCATGCCTGTAATCCCAGCTACTTCGGAGGCTGAGGCAGGAGAATGGCTTGAATTCGGGAGGCGGAGGTTGCTGTGAGCCGAGATCGCGCCATTGCACTCCAGCCTGGGCAACAAGAGCGAAACTCCGTCTCAAAAAAAAAAAAAAAAAAATTGACTTTTTTGCCCAAATTCAGACCACCACCTTATTTGCACAGTTCCTAACTTCCACAATATCCTGGGGGGAGGAAGGGATCTGCCAACTAATTTTCTACTCATTTTCCAACTTACACTTAGCTCCCACTGTAAATTTTTTAAGGATCCCCACTTTCCTGAAGATTTTTTTTAAATGTTGTCAGCCTTGACCCTCAAATAAATTCACAAACTACAAAACATGAACCTGCAAACTACAAAACATGAACCACATTCATCGCAACCTAGTATCTGTCAAGTCAAGTCCATATTTGGGATAAGCTCTTCGTGACTACTCTATCCTCCATGCTACCACCCTTCGCCTACAGAACCTGCCAAGGTAAAAGACACTCAAGCCAAAGAAAAAAGTGTTCTAATACATTAATAGGTTGAAAGACCTTCTCTCCCAGGAGGGGCAACCTAGTTGTTTGGGTAAATAACAGCCAAAGATTACATAATGTACAGCAATAATGAGTTTTCAGGATCTGACCGCCCGTAAATATTTTTCTTCTCCGCTCCCCCTCACCACCCCCAGGAAATAGCCCCAAGAAGCAATCACTGGGATTTCTCTTAGCTGTCTTCAATGCCGTGTCCTTTTCTCGCCTAGGGCTTTGTGCAAGGAATCCCTTCAGCCCTCACTACACCGCCTTGCTCCCGCCTCTCTCCTCCCTCTCTGCTGGCGCCAGCGCAGCCCCCACGCCCTAGGTGGGCCCCCACGTCGCCCCACAGGGCTCGGCTTCCACCCGCCTCGGCTGCAGCCTTCTCCTCCTCAGGACCCTCCCAAGATGTTACCTGGTTTACGAGAGGTTCTGGGACCACCAACACACCAGCTACCGCCTTTCCAGACCACCCTCGCCAGCTACCCTCTGCAGTTTCCGCGGCCGAAGGAGAAGAAAAACCCTCTTCACCTAGCACTTTGCGTCCCCCAAAGACAGCACCACCGCCTACCTGTCACCCTGCTGTCTCCGGCTTCCTACTGCCACCGCCTCCCGCAGCAGCCTGCCAACTGCAGCGCAACAACCAACCCTTTCATTGGGTGAGAGCACGCGCTCAACAACAGCCTCCCTGATTGGCTGCAGTATGTCCGCGGCCCTGCCCCCTGTGCGGTGTCTAAGGGTTCCGTCCCCAAGCAAGAAGAACATGTTCTCTTCCCCGCCCTTTTCTCTTCTACAGTATCTGTTACCTCAGTCAAATTGAAGATGCACATATGTGGGGAAGATAATCGACTTCCAGCCTCCTTCATGTAATCTCTTCCTGATTTAGGAATCTCTAACCCAGTACCGGAACGTTAAGCGGCTTCTCCGCTTTCCTGCCGTGAGAAACTCGAGGTGACAACCTCCGCTTCCGGTTGGTTCCGGTTGCAGAGTTGAGTGTCCTGAGAGGTCAGATTGAATTCAGGTAAATTAGGGAGTTGGTGGGAGACCCGTTGATTAGGATTAAGAGCTAGATTCTATTCTGGGGAGTGTAGAAAAGGAGAGACTAAATAAATGGAGAAGGATGGGAGGCTGGAAGGGAGATCAAAGAACTAGCAGGCGAGAACTAATGAAGTCTAAGTTTAAGTTGGGGTAGGGAGGGGTGGTTGGAGGATTCAGTGAGCATTACTGTAGTTGTTACATAGAAGTGCTTTTTCCCGCCTTTGCCACACGCAAAATTGTCTTTGTTTGGCTTTGAATAGAACAAAGGCAGAAGAACAGCATCACTAAAAGTAAAACAGTTCATTTGTTATTTCCTAATATTCATATAATCACAGTTTTTTAAATACGAGGAAGTTAAGCTATATACTTGATAGTCTTCGGTAAACTAAAATTGCACGTAGTGGAAGTGGCATTATCTTCTTATTTCTTTCTTAGGGAAAGGATACCAGCGCACATCTTCTTAAAGCCAGCTTCCTTTAGTGGAAGTTGATCTTCATCAGACTTTTAGATTCACTTCAGACACAGATAGATAGCTTTTTAAATTTTTGGTTGCATGTTTTTTTCTTTATTTAATTAATTTCCTTACTGTTATTTGAGCTGCTCTGAAACGGAAATAACCACCATTTTTCAGTCCTCAGCACAATTTAAGTCAATTTTTCTAATTTTATTTTTTATTGTCAAGTATACATACAGAAGGGTGTATAAAACATACATTTTTTAAAATTATAACTAACAGAAGCAGACACTCCCGTAACCACCTCTTAAATTAGAAAATAAAGCATTGCCAATACCTTAGAACATGCATTCTTAACAGGGGTGATTTTACATTTCGGGGGGTGAAAATTGGTGGGGCTGGGGTAGTAGGTCTTAGTTACTACAATGAGTTGTGTCCCTCCAAAGGGCCACAGTATATAAACATATATAGTGTGTATGTAGTGTTAAATTTTCATGGTGGGAGGGTCGTGATTAGGAATAAAATGTCTAGAAAGGTTCCTTACAGGGACAATAATTAAAAATTGGTTGAAAAACACTGCCTTAGAAGCTGCCTGCATGTTTCTGTGATTCCATCTCCTCCACCAAGAGGTAACCATTATCCTGACTTGTGCTAAGCACTCACTTGTTTTACTTTAATTTTTCCATCTATGATGAATTCCTAAAAAATGAATTGTTAGGCGTTTGAATTTATATAAATGGGATCCGAGTGCATGTGTATTTTTTTTCTGACTCACCCCTTGCTCATTATTATATTTGTGAAGATTCAATCATACTTTTGCATGTAGTTTTTGGTTGTATAATATATAGTGTGACTATACCATAATCGCTTCTGTTGTAATTGGACATTTGGGTTGTTTACAGTTGGGAGATAGAATAAACAATGTGGCTATAAAGATTCTTTTAAAAACATTTTCCTTAGGCTGGGCATGGTGGCTTACATCTGTAATCCAACACTTTGGGTGGATAATTAGGTCTGGAGATCAAGACCATCCTGACCAACATGGTGAAACCCTGTCTCTACTAAAAGTACAAAAAATTAGCCGGTTGTGGTAGCGCATGCCTGTAATCCCAGCTACTCGGGAGGCTGAGGCAGGAGAATCACTAGAACCCAGGAGGCGGAGGTTGCAGTGAGCCGAGATCACACCACCCATTGCACTCCAGCCTGGTGACAGAGTGAGGCTATCTCAAAAAAAAATTTTTCTTTTGTTTTTTTAGAGACAAGAGTCTTGATGTCTCTAAGAAAGTATTTTAAATATATTTTTTATATTCCATAAATGGAAACCTTTGATCT